>NW_015623503.1:82840-92964 GCF_001515625.1 Sinocyclocheilus rhinocerous | reverse complement strand
TTGTGTTTTCTTTCCTGTCCTCCCCCGTCTCTCCCTCCTCTCGCTTGGCCGTCGTCCAGAGCTCCTCAAACAATCGCCCGAGCGACTGCAGCCAAGCCCTGATGGCCATAAACAAGATTGTGGAGCCGTTCGTCTCCACCTCCTGCAGATCCTGACAGCTGTGGCGCAACACAGCCCCTGGCAGCCGTGTGTGTGTGTGTGTGTGTGAGTGTGTGTGTGTGTGTGTGTGTGTGTGTGTGTGTGTGATTCTTGCAATATGAGCCACTTCACTTCCACAGATCAGGTTTGAGTCGCTCCATGAACACGCAGAATAAACTAGAGCTGCTCCATTATGGCAGAAATCATGATCACGATTATTGTGGTCAATACTGAGATCAGGATTATTTCACATGATTACTCATTGACTTTGGAAACATCATGTATGTGTTGAACTTTTACAAAAACATGCCTTTTCAGCGGTGGAGTGCCTTGAACTTTAAAATTCAACGGGGAAAAAAAGAGAAAAAATATATATATATATGCACATTAATAAATAATATAAAAATAAAAACTAAAATAAATTAGATCAAAATAAATACTATTTATTTTAAATAAAATTACAAGAAAATACTATTTCAGTTTTTTGGGGGCTTTAAAATGTTAATGGTTAATTCAGTGTGTGACATGCTGTTTCTTTGTAATTATTTGGGACATTTTCTAGCCATTTCTGAGTGAAAATTGTTTCAAACCCGAGAACTACTAAATATTTATTGCAAATATTAAAATAATAAATAAAAATAATTAAGATCAAATATGTTTTAGTGCATTGACACAACCTGAAAATGACTAATTATTTATTAAAAATACAAAAATAATAAATAAAAATAATTCAGATCAAATATGTTGTAGTGCACTGACACAACCTGAAAACTAATAAATAATTATTAAAAATATAAAAATAATAAATAAAAATAATTAAGATCAAATATGTTGTAGTGCACTGCCACGACCTGAAAACTAATAAATATTAATTAAAAATATAAAAATAATAAATAAAAATAATTAAGATCAGATATGTTGTAGTGAACTGCCACAACCTGAAATTGACTAAATATTTATTTAATAAATAAAAATAAGTAACGCATTGCCACAACTTACTGAAAACTCCTAAACAACGTAAATTCAACCTTTTGGTAACCTACATTCATGCAGCATGATGGTAAAGATGAAACCTTTCCTGCAAACTCAAGTTTAATGTCGGAAGGCGTGTACGGTGCAGTGAGTGATAACTAACACAACTCACATCACAATGAGATCTTTTATTCCAGTGGCAATTTCAGCAGGTTTAGAATGAATCTGTAACCGGTGTTGTAGTGAACTGCCACAACCTGAAATTGACTAAATATTTATTTAATAAATAAAAATAAGTAACGCATTTCCACAACTTACTGAAAACTCCTAAACAACGTAAATTCAACCTTTTGGTAACCTACATTCATGCAGCATGATGGTGAAGATGAAACCTTTCCTGCAAACTCAAGTTTAATGTCGGAAGGCGTGTACGGTGCAGTGAGTGATAACTAACACAACTCACATCACAATGAGATCTTTTATTCCAGTGGCACTTTCAGCAGGTTTAGAATGAATCTGTAACCGGAGCCGATGAGTGTTGAAGAGTTCAGCATGAGCTCCTCGGGCTGATTTTGACACATTTACACAGCAGGCGTTCTCATTGGCTGTGATTGTTGCCATGGTGATTGTGTGATTGACAGGTTGGCATGGCTCTCGACTCGCTATTGGGCGCTTCTCTGGTTTATTTGTTGTTTTTTATCCTCGTGATGTCATTGCTTCAGTTGTACTGTAATCCAATCAAAACAAGAATATGGATCTTCAAATCATTCACCTGTTTGTTTGAGCAACCCAAAAAATCACCTTCTGAGTTTGAGGCGGGACTATCTGTTCCATTGACCAATGACAGACGAGGTGCAGATGAGACCGTAGGAGTTTGGAAACCTGTTTGGAAACAATAGTTTTGCAGTTCTGTTTGTTGCATAGAAATGTTCTATGCACATCCTCACTATGTAGGTGTGGAGCTGATATAGTGATCAAGCAGCTGAAGCTCTTTCATGTCAGGCCTCAGCACAGCAGATGTGGTCGTGTTGAACCCGTGGCCTCTCCGCACGCCGCCGTTGAGGTCGTCTGCTGCGAACGCTGGTGGTTTTCAGCCGAACTTCTCATCAGGGTTTAGATCAAGGTCTGAAAGGCTGTGGAGACCTGATTCTGTGAGAAGCCTTACTCAGAAACACAGGAGAAACCGCACACGACCTGCAGGTTTCAACAGAACTCTAGACGACCTTTGTTTATTCAGTTAAAGGTTCTTAATGGATTTTTATCGAACCCTATATGGCTGAAACGTTTCATTTTAATTTGGCATCTGCATTACAGAACAAGTATACATATTTTTAAGTACACAATGACAAATGACACGCTTTAAATACAATAGTTTGCTTTTTCCAGCTTAATATAGTTGATTATTAAGGGGAAAATGAAAATTAATTTCGTAAATTATTAAACAAATGCAAGTAAAACCCTGATTTTGGTCTTTTTTTAATTATATGTGAATTCTTTCAGTATAATACTGATGAGAACAGGTTAAGGGTGAGCTGTATGTTTCTTATATTTATGTAATTTGGCCTGATGTGTTTGCCATAGTGCCCGCAAGTCATCATGGTTTGAGAGATAAAGTCGCATTATGGGTTGATTAAACTGAGGACTGTTGTTGAATTTCACAATCAAATCATTAGAAATGTAATCTTCACAAACACTCTTATGGAGTATGTGAATGTAAACAGCTACACAAGCTCAATTTCACTTGTCATTGCATTCATTCTGCCACAAGGGGCGCTATACAAGACATTAATGTACACCGTCTTCTTCTACAGTCGGTTTTCTCTTTCATATCAACTAAGTGTGTGAAATAGTTTGATAGTTGATGGTAGGTTTATATATCTTTATATTATCTTGTTGCATGTGTGTTTTACCGTCGTCGAGTTCTATGGTCCCAAAAGTGCTTTACCCTTCATGCATTTGGTTGTTTTGCGCTCTCTGCACTTGCATTGTCACTTTTTAGCATAATCAGTGAAGCTATTCTATCTAAAACAAGAAGTGTTAGACATTGCAGGATGCTTCTGGTTTTACAGTGCAATGTAGACAAATGTTGACTATCTGTGCTGTTATTTTGGCTACAGCCTTGAATAAGCACCTCATTTCTGAAACCTTTGTTTTAAACTTAATGCACTTTACACATCAAATGAGGTCTTTTGTTTAACACTCCAAAGCCAAAGCACACATTTACTCTTAGCTGAGTTGTCATATTTTTCTCTTGAAAACATTAAAGTGTTGTTGGGAGAGGAGAGCTGGAGTAGCAAGCGCTGCAAACGCTTATCCAAAACAAGAGATAAGACTCGCTGTAAATAATCGTAGGAAAGCCAGATGTAAGACTATTGTTTTGGCAACCGCTGACCTGTCATAATTCTCAGGCTTTGACGGGATTAGCAGACCTGCGATAAGCTCGTCCATGCCTTCGCTGGTTCAAACAGTAACTCATATTATCCGTCCTCCGGAGCGCTGGCATCTTCCCTCGAGGCCCGAGCGAGTCAGATGGCCGAGATTAGCTCTCATTGACTTCAATCCATTTAGTGATCTGTGGAGCAAAGACTGGGGTTCTAGTTTGCGACATCTGATGGGTTCAGAAGCTTAAAGAGATGACAAGCATGAGTATTTCTGCTGGCAATCAGACCACTTCACTGTCATGGCAAATATAGAGAAGTTAAAAAGCCAGATACTAATGCTGTTCATGCCTGTTTCAGCTGTTTGGTCTAAACCTGAGTCATTGCAGGAGCTGAGAAGAATGCAAACTGATGTTTCGAGCAGCAATTTTAAATGCATCATACTATAACATGTTAATTATATGTCAATTGCGGTTCACTTTTTGCATACTGATTGCAAACATTATTAGTTCATGAACCGAAGCACAGATGCACAACTGAGTTCAGAAAAACAATGATATGTTGATTTGCCATCTTTTGATTTGCAACTGAAGAGGCATATATATATATATATATATATATATATATATATACATACACAGTTCTGTCAAGAAACTCTAGATGGTGCAAAGTTGTAACTCAATCTGACATAATGACATCATTATTCACGTGGCACAGTTGATTGATTATTTTTGTATCAGCAGCCAATGAGCTTGCTGCTCAAACATTCAAATGTAGCAGTTGCAGGACGCTTCAGTAACCCTCCACCTTCCCCAGCTCCACCTGTATAGATCTGCTACGGGGTGATTTCATGGATGTTTTATATGGGGTTTTCTCATATATGTGGCCCTGGACCACAAAACCAGTCATAAAGGTCAATTTTTCGAAATTGAGATTTATACATCATCTGAAAGCTGAATAAATAAACTTTCCATGGATGTATGGTTTGTTAGGCCGAGGTACAACTATTTGAAATTAAAATGATGAGTAAATGTGACCCTAGACCACAAAGTCTTAAGTGTCAATTTTTCAAAATTGAGATTTATACATCATCTGAAAATTTGAATATCTGGAATCTGAGGGTGCAAAAAAAAATCGAAATATTGAGAAAATCGCCTTTAAAGTTGTCCATATGAAGTTCTTAGCAATGCATATTACTAATCACAAATTAAGTTTTGATATATTTACGGTAGGACATTTACAAAATATCTTCATGGAACATGATCTTTATTTAATATCCTAATGATTTTTGGCATAAAAGTAAAATCAATAATTTTGACCCATACAATGTATTGTTGGCTATTGCTACAAATATACCCCAGCGACTTAACACTGCTTTTGTGCTCCAGGGTCACATATGTTATATGTGCTGCAGAAGTATTTCTTAAATGCTCCTAGCAGCATGCCATGGATGTACTGGCAGTAGCAAGTCTCAGTACTTTAAGATCTGAAGTGGGTCAGAAAAAGTAAAGAGTAATGAGAAACTACGATGCATGTCAGATCCGCGTCACGTTCAGCAGCGGCAGCTCTTAAAGCAGCCAAAATAACCTCATAACCAGCTGCTGTGATGACTGTTCATCAAAGACCAAAAGAGCAAATCAGCAATAACTTTTGTAGCTTTAAGGATTCATCTTTATTTAATTTAGAATTTAGTGTTTGATAACTATTCAATTTCTGTATATTTCCTACTTGCTGAAGGGTACAGGTCGCTAAATATGACATTTATTATAATGGGTTTATATGAAGATTTTTTTAAGTTCACTTAAATTTGAAGTTGTTATTTTTTAAAGTCTAATAAATGTTAAAATTGAGAGCTGTTGAACGGCTATAGTCATTGGTTAAATATTAGGGGCGAAATAAACAATTTTAAGAGACATCAGTAGTATTGGTATCAGTGATACTCACCTTCAGTCATAAAAAGATGCCATTAAACAAATATTGAAAATATACTTTCTTTGTTTCTACATTAATTTGAAGATTGAATGTGAAACTATTGCAGTATAAAAGTATGTTTAAACACTTTAATGTTAGGTGGGATTAATCGAGATTAATTTCAGAAAAAAATGTTTTTTTTTTTACAGCACTAATAAATGTATATGCATAATAATATTTGGATAAACATACATGTATTTATGTGCACAAATATGAACAAAATCACACAAAAAAATCCTGGAAAAGTCCAAAATGTATAGGTGTATAAACCACAATAAATAAAATCGGCAAAAGTTGCTAAAAAGGCCTGCACACAATGAGGGTGAAAAAAGACAACCAAAAAAAAAAAAAGCAAATGTGAGATAAAAACATAATTTTACTGAGGAATGGCAGATGTTTTGGTCGCAAGTGTTTCAGACCTTCTCACGTGCCTAACTTTTCGCCTAAATGCATAAATGTAAAATGTAAATTCATAAATAATGACAATAAAACGTGCAGAAATGGCTAAATAAAGAGAAAACCTGTAGAAGTAACAGTTTTCATCAGCACCTTTATTTCATCAAACACTGACATTGACTCTAATGTGAATGTGCATTTATTATAAGCAACAATTGTAATTTGTTATGCTTTCAGTGGGTTTGATTCTCATTTTAAACAATAATTGTTTAGAGAAAGTGTGTTCTTTCACTTATCTCACTTGGATTAAACTCATCATACTCTATAAATGGATGTTAGAAATGCATTGAAAGTAGTTTGTGTTTGTCAGTGAAACCTGCCAAAGGATTTCATAACTGTCAAACAATCAAATGAACAATTACAATATGTCAATATCAATCTAAAAACCTAAAGTAAATAATGTCTCTCGATGAACAGCTAACACTTCAGCCACAACTTGACCTTCTTGGGTGCATAACTTTTCGCCTAAATGCATAAATGAAAATGTAAATTCATAAATATTGAGAATAAAATAGAGTGCAAAATGTTGAGAAAACCTGTAAGAAGTGTCTATTTCATCAGACTCTGACATTGACTCTAGTGGGAATTTGTTTTTATTATCAGGACAAATTTGAATTTTTTATGCTTTCAGTGGGTTTTATTGTAGTTTTAAACAGTAATTGTTTAGAGAAAGTGCTCTTGATCTCACTTGGATTATAAACTCATCATACTCTGTAAATGGATGTTAGAAATGCATTGAAAGTAGCTTGTGTTTCTCAGTGAAATAACATTTGATTATCTGTCACATCTCCACAAGCATAATCATAGCAAAACTCTTCTGCTTTAAAGCTGTTTTGGGGTTTTCTGCACTGCAGTGATTGTCACAAACCTGCAGTTTCACTCCGACTGGTTGCTAATGTGCTTTTTTTGCTGAAAAAG
Organism: Sinocyclocheilus rhinocerous; assembly: GCF_001515625.1. Lineage (NCBI taxonomy): Eukaryota > Metazoa > Chordata > Actinopteri > Cypriniformes > Cyprinidae > Sinocyclocheilus > Sinocyclocheilus rhinocerous. The sequence goes on along the minus strand of NW_015623503.1, from coordinate 86,131 downwards.
AAAAACCAACAATGTAAAGAAACTCAGTCCCGTTGGAACAGAGCATCAGTGTTCTCTCAGACTCGGGAACAAAGCCGTGTGACGGTGATTTTCCTGACGCCGGGGGGTAAAAGCAGCATGAATGCGGTTGGCTGGTGTCCAGAGGTTTGGGTTAATCATTAGTGTCCACCCAACACTAAACGTCTCTGATGCGAGACTGACACAATCCCACAACCTCTGCTGACTTTCTCTTTACGGGACGGCTAGGATGCTGTTTGGTTGCTTAGACTTTATTTTTAACTTTCTTTCAGCTGTTTTTTCTTTGGATGAGGCTAATTACTCCAGCGCGGATCACAAACAGCAGTGGAGAAACGTGATCTGGTCGGATGCCACATGGGACAAATTTATTTGTTTGTCCAGCAGGGGTTCACGGTTCTCTCAGCGATACTCGCCCGAGGGATTGTGTAAACCGAGATGAGGCAGAGATGTTTTGTTAATAATTCCACAAGGGTACGGCACTTTGCAAAGCGTTATGCCAAATCAATCATTTTAACTGTTACTGAGTAAATATTTTGTGTGTTTGATAAAAACAAGATAAATGGAAAACTAGATGTTGTGCTGGTCGTCGCTGCAGAAGAAATACAGGTCAGGTAGTTTAAAACAAACAAGTTCACATTAGCATTGAAAACGTAAACATGAACGCATAAGAATTGCTCAGAGGTTTCTCTTATATATCTCAGAAGACTTCGTGGAGCTCAACGTATCAACTTTGTCTCGGATGTTTCTCCTAAAAAGTCCTGAGGAGAAATATAAAGAGTACATAAAGAGTATATAAAATTTAAATTGATCATTTGATTTCAGTTTGATACAATGTTTCATGAGTTCATTTTGACATCTCTTGAGTTTTGATTACAGACGAATTTGAGCACAGTTTGAGACATTTTTGAGACTTTTTCTGAAACTCTAGAGGAGACAGATGTGTCTTTTTCTCAGGAGAAACATTTGAGAAGCAGGTCTCCAAAAGTCTCCGTTTGATCTCATTTCATTTACTTGTAGTTATCAACTTTGTCTAAGATGTGTCTCCTAAAATAAAGAAAACAAACCCAATCTCTCTGAGTTTTGATTGCAGACAAATTTGAGCACAGTTTGAGACTTCTTCTGAAACTCTAGAGGAGACAGATGTGTCTTTTTCTCAGGAGAAACATTTGAGAAGCAGGTCTCAGAAAGTCTCCATTTAATCTCATTTCATTTACCTGTAGTTAACAACTTGGTCTCAGATGTTTCTCCTAAAAATCCTGAAGAGAAATAAAAACAGACAAAATGAGTCAATAATTTTATACAGCAAGATTATAGAGATCTGTGTTTTAATTGCAGATGTTAGTCTCAATCTGTGCTCAGATTTGATCCTGAGAACTCATCTAAGACTCTTAAGGAGACACAAGTGAGATTACTGGAGGAGTCACATCCAGTAATTTTATAGAGCTGTAAAAATGAATGTGGAGCAGCTCATTTGAGAAATGTTTGATTCATATTGAGATCTCTCCGAAAGTCTCCATTTGATCTCACTTCATTTACCTGTAGTTATCAACTTTGTCTCAGATGTTTCTCATAAAATTCCTGGGGCGAAATAAAAACATACACAAATGAGTCAATAGTTGTCATACTGTAAGAGTATAGAGCTATAAAATTAAAATTAAAATCATTTGATCTCAATTTGATAAAATGTTTCATGAGTTCATTTTGAGATCTCTGAGTTTTGATTACAGACGAATTTGAGCACAGTTTGAGACATTTTTGAGATCTCTTCTGAAACTCTAGAGGAGACAGATGTGTCTTTTTCTCAGGAGAAACATTTGAGAAGCAGGTCTCCAAAAGTCTCCATTTAATCTCATTTCATTTACCTGTAGTTATCAACTTTGTCTAAGATGTGTCTCCTAAAATAAAGAAAACAAACCCAAGTGAGTCACATCCAGTAAGAGTATAGAGCTGTAAAATGAATGTGGAGCAGCTCATTTGAGAAATGTTTGATTCATATTGAGATCTCTCCGAAAGTCTCCATTTGATCTCACTTCATTTACCTAACATGCTAATCATGTTAGAAACATGCTAGTAACTCACTAATCATGCTAACTAAAGGCTAACACCATGCTAGTAACATGCTAATCATGCTAGAATCATGCTAGCAACATGTTAGTAACTTGCTATAATAATGCTAACAACATGCTAGTAGCACACTAATCATGCTAGAAACATGCTAGTAACTTGCTTATCATGCTAGCTACAGGCTAACCATGTTAGAAACATGCTAGTAACATGTTAATCAGGCTAGCAAACATGCTAGTAACATGCTAATCATGTTAACAACATGCTAGTAACATGCTAATCATGCTAAAAACATGTTAGCAACATGTTAGTCATGCTAGAAACAGCCTAGCAACCACTGCAAGTACCCTAGCAATATGTTTTATACCTATCTGTTTTTCTGATAGACTGTATTGCCTTGAAAACATTCAAACTGTAATCTTTAAAACTATTTTAACTTTTAAACTACTTCAAACTGAAAACTTTCAGACTGCAAGCTTTTAAAACTACTACAAACTTTCTGGCTGGGCTTTTTCAAGCCAACTTAAAGTTTGTCTACAAACTTTACTCATCTAGTTTCATATTGAGATCTCTCCAAAAGTCTCCATTTGATCTCACTTTATTACCTGTGCGTATCAAATTTGTCTCAAATGTTTCTCATAAAATCCTGAGGAGAAAGAGTAAAGGAAGAGTATATAAAATTAAAATTGATCATTAGATCTCAGTTTGATGGCTAAAATGTTTCATGAGTTTGTTTTGAGATCCCTAAGTTTTGATTGCAGACAAATTTGAGCACAGTTTGAGACTTCTTCTGAAACTCTAGAGGAGACAGATGTGTCTTTTTCTCAGGAGAAACATCTGAGAAGCAGATCTCTGAAAGTCTCCGTTGATCTCACTTCATTTACCTGTAGTTATCAACTTTGTCTCAGATGTTTCTCATAAAATTCCTGAGGAGAAAGAGTAAAGGAAGAGTATATACAATTAAAATTGATCATTAGATCTCAGTTTGATGGCTAAAATGTTTCATGAGTTTGTTTTGAGATCCCTAAGTTTTGATTGCAGACAAATTTGAGCACAGTTTGAGACTTCTTCTGAAACTCTAGAGGAGACAGATGTGTCTTTTTCTCAGGAGAAACATCTGAGAAGCAGATCTCTGAAAGTCTCCGTTGATCTCACTTCATTTACCTGTAGTTATCAACTTTGTCTCAGATGTTTCTCATAAAATTCCTG
>NW_015623503.1:78479-82230 GCF_001515625.1 Sinocyclocheilus rhinocerous | reverse complement strand
TAAACACATCATTAATACAAATGACAAAAATTACTCAAATTAAAATTAAAATGGAAATATAAAAATAAAAACTAATTTAAAATATAACAGCAGTTAGCAGCTGATTGTTTAGACACATGCTCACAGAGGTCAAAGGTCATCTAGGAGTGCAGGGGTCAGATTAGTATAGACAGACAGGAATGTGTCAGAGCAATGATGTATTATTTATATTAATATATGTTTGTTAATTAATTGTTTTTATATAACAAATTTATAAAATAGAAATGATCAGTGATGCCAGAAAGTATTTGGACACTTAAGTCACACTTAAAAATGTCTGAATGTCTTTTCTCTGTCGCTTGGGTCACTGAATGTGATGAACAGATAGAGACGATCGTGTTTCAGACATAAACGAATGCACTGCTGCTTGATTGCTGCAACACAAAGGTACAAGAGCGAATCTAAAGCCCCAGAATTAAGGCCAGATAGACTCCCTGAACCCACAGTTATAGACGGAGTAATAATAGCTGGGAATAAATGAAAACAGAAAAAAAATCCATCCACGGTTCAGAGGTGGCAGCTGTGTGTCTCTCTCAGCACGAACCTTTTCTGGAGCCAGAGAGTGAAAACGCTAGAAAAACAATCCCTGAATGGTGAAAGCCTGAGTTCGGCGGAGAGCCAAGAGCAACATCTCAACCGCGGAGAGACCGAGAGAGAGCGAGACACTCAGGGCTGTTTGTAAAGTCAACCATCACTAGTACTAGTGCTCGTAGTGTTTAACAAACCTCTGACACGGAGTATTCAACTCCACACAACATGCACAAACACAGACGTCAATGTTTGGTCGAGTGCACGATCACATTGTGCGAACCTGACGTGCGTCGACTCAAGGGGGCGCTAGAGTTTCCTTCAGATGTCTCTGTCATTGAGTGCTTTTTCTAGGACAAATAAACGAGTTGCATCTTAGCACTTCCGGTTCCTTCATCCTGAAGTAAATGTGTTTTTTAAATAAAGTCTGTGTTTGACACAAGCTGAAGATTAGTGTTGGGAGAAACAGAGCTGAATCAACTGAATCGATTGCTTCGCTAAATGATTCACGGTTTCGATGCACAGCGTTAGGTGTAATGCATTACTAAGTAATTACTGTAATTTAAAGTGCCGCTATTATGCCATGTTTAAGGTTCCTAATATTGTTTTGGAGTCTCCTACAATAGGTTTACATGCATGCAAGGTCAAAAAACGCTCAAAATATGCATTTAATATCACCTCATTGTCTAGTGACTCTCAAACGATTCGTTCGAAGCAGTTCTAAGATTCAGTCTTTCTAAACTCCTCCTTTCTGTGAGCCTGCTCTGCTCTGATTGGTCAGATGGCACGGTCTGTTGTGATTGGTCTACGTGTCGGAAACGATAAGCCCATTGCCATAGTTGCGTATTTTAACGCTCGATAGAAAATATAAACATCTATTAAAGTTTGCAGATCGTTTACATTCATATACAGCTACATTACATGAAAGGCAATATTCCAAATGGCATAATAGGGGCACTTTAATAACTTTTCCCTTGAAAGAGTAAAGTAAGGGATTACTTTTAATTTTTCTGTTAATCACAGTTACTTCTGATGAAAATTGCATTAAAATCTGTAGAGACTATGAACAACTGTATATAAAACAAAAGTGGATTTAACATCAAAATGTAACATCTAATGTTAAAATGCATGCTTTTAATGTAACCTTCTCCCTTTAAATACTTTGGTCAGTTCAAATGCAGTGTATAAATGCAATGAAAACTCAAGTTAGACATGCATAAAAACACCTTTTATGAATCAATTGCAAACGGTTTCATTGAAAGTGTAATCTATAAATGCAATTAACGAATCATATAATACATTAAATATGATGTATCTCTATAATATGTGTTATTTTATTAATTTGTTTGTTTTATGGAAAGCTTGGTTAATGAGGTCAATAAGAGATTTTATACACAAATGTGTGATTAAAAAATGTCTATGATATGTAAATGATCCGAGATCAGGTGAAAACCATATAGACACTAACAACTGAAATTCTGAAGCGTTTCGAAACAGTTATGACGTTACAAAGCCTTTATTTAGTTATTAAAATCACATGCTCCAAATCACTGGTTGGAAACGAATGATTGGCAATGGTAGTGTTTCAAAAGCGGCCATCACTACTCAAGATATTTTCATATTTTATTCTACGCCATAAATCATAATTCGTTTATACTTTCAAACAAAGGTCAACATTCATAGCTTGTCCCGCGAGAATTGGCTTTTCTTTTTTTTTTTTTTAAATACAGCTAAAATTATTCAAAATGAAAACTCAAGTTAGACATGCATAAAAACACCTTTTATGAATCAATTGCAAACGGTTTCATTGAAAGTGTAATCTATAAATGCAATTAACGAATCATATAATACATTAAATATGATGTATCTCTATAATATGTGTTATTTTATTAATTTGTTTGTTTTATGGAAAGCTTGGTTAATGAGGTCAATAAGAGATTTTATACACAAATGTGTGATTAAAAAATGTCTATGATATGTAAATGATCCGAGATCAGGTGAAAACCATATAGACACTAACAACTGAAATTCTGAAGCGTTTCGAAACAGTTATGACGTTACAAAGCCTTTATTTAGTTATTAAAATCACATGCTCCAAATCACTGGTTGGAAACGAATGATTGGCAATGGTAGTGTTTCAAAAGCGGCCATCACTACTCAAGATATTTTCATATTTTATTGTACGCCATAAATCATAGTTCATTTACACTTTCAAACAAAGGTCAACATTCATAGCTTGTCTCGCGAGAATTGGCTTTTCTTTTTTTTTTAAATACAGCTAAAATTATTCAAAGATTAAATAGTTCGTCCAACTTCTTATGCACACATAAAGTATACTTACAGAAAGCGATATATAGTAAGCAGCTAATAAAAATATGTTCTAAGAACATAACATTCCCGTTGAGTTATGAAAACATTATTTTTTGAATGTTCTCTGAAATGTCCAGATTTTTAAACGTTTTAAAAGCGTTTTTTCTTGGTTATACGGACGTTACGGGAACATTCCATTTTATCAGTTTTTTAAACATTATTGGAACGTTACATTTGAATGTTCTCTGAAACAAGAAGTAACATTTAAAAAGTTTACTAAAACAATATTAACGACCAGATAACTTTGAACAAACGTTACTGGAAAAACATTTGTTTATAACTTTGAACAAACTTTGTTCTGAGAAGGTTCTCTGTTAGCTGGGTCTATAGCAAATCTCAACTGCTTGATTGTTTATATCGTCACAAGATCTAAACTATATTATCATTCACCTATAAATTTTATTAAGGTATTATAATCATTAAAATCATAATTTTCTGTAAAGCTGCTTTGAAACGATGTATATTGTGAAAAGCGCCGTATAAGTGAATTTGGCTTGACTAGAAATTAATTTCTTTGAGTTTTAATCTCATTTCTGCTTCATTGCATTTCAATTCAAATTGCAATTCTGCATCGTGTTTGTTCTCAGCGAATGCACAGGTTGGGATTTGAGATCCTGTTTGTCAGTGAGATGCACATTTCTAAAAAATAAACAGCAGGCTTATTGTAGTTTTCCAGAGAGCCTGACGGGTGACACTGGTCTCGTAGCGCGGCTGAAATGTGCTGAGTTTGATCCGTTCAGCTGCTGTGAGCGTCGAGGGGCGTGTCTGATGTTTCACGAGTCATGGATGTCTCGGAGAATAGAAATACACACAC
>NW_015623503.1:63998-78463 GCF_001515625.1 Sinocyclocheilus rhinocerous | reverse complement strand
ATATTTCTCCTGCTGTTAAACATGGTTACTTAAAAAATGAGTTGAAATAATTTGGCTTCAACTAAAGCAAATACCATCAATTAACAACTTCAGAGCTCACAGTCTGTCCGTCTTCAAAGCTTTCGAAGTTATCATAAAAAATCAGTTCCCCTGTGGAGAAGATGAACAAGATTTTTACATCCGGACCAGTGCACTCTCTGACACTCAGATGCATTCTGGGAAACACTAATGTGCCAGTGTTTCTGTGTGTTCTGTGTTATTCACTGCAGCTGTGAGCGTCTGTTGTCCTGCCGTCTCTCTGATCTTAGGTGCTGCTGGGAAACTCCTCACAAGCTCTGAAGCTTTCCTCCCGTTCATCTGATATCAGAGATGTGAGACTCTATAATCTGTCATTAACGCTGATAAGAGTCTGATATCAGTCTGTCGGCTTTAGTACAGATGTTGTTAAAGATACAAGACGTGGCCGAGATTACGAGTGTCTGTTTTTACATCCGTTTTCTCATGAGAGAAGCAGGTTTATTTCTGCCCATAAATGACACTGGAATAGTATTAAAGCTGCAGTTGCATTCGGTGTCATTTTAGTATCATTTTATTAATATTTTGAATACATTTTTATTTTTATATTTTCTGTTTTTATTTAAATTTTAGTTAAAGTTTTATTTTTTATTTTTTTTACTTTTTTTATTTATTTATTTATTTTAAAAAATATGTCTGTACAGTTTTAATTTATTTTATTTTAGTTTTAGTTATTTCATTACATCAGGTTGAACCATATGAAAATGCGAAAAGCTGAAATAAAATAGCTTTACGTTTTTTTAGACTTTATTTTAGCTAACATTTATCTTATTTCAAATAATACAAATATTTGTTATGGTTTTAGGTTAAGTAAAAATATAATAAATATGTGATAAAGTGCATATATATTTATCAAAATGCTCCTCTCTAGAGTTATCCAATACATGTAATGTCCAATACAGTTTTTCACCGTATATAGTAGGGGAATTTACCGTTAACCATTTAACAGGTTTTTACTGTAGCATTTCTACAGTCTTTTACCGTTAAATTCATGGTCATTTTTTACAGTGTTGCTGTATATTTTACAAGAAAATAATATTTCAGTCTTTCTACTTCAAAATGTCACATTTAATTCAGTGTGTTATTTGCCATTTATTTGTAATTATTAGTTGCTCTAAAATACATATGTACATTTTAATAGAGATGACAAAGTAATATTTACTTTTGTTTTTTATCTAATCAATTGATGCAAAAAATAAAATTCATAAATGCAAGTAAAATTAACATTAGAAATAAGCATTAGTTATGAAAATTTCACTTGAAATATGAGATATTTTCACTTGAGATTTTTTTAATTAAAGCTACCAAGAATTGTGTAGTGTTGTTAAATTCACTAGCAATTTCTGAGTGAAAGTTGTTTTTTCTAGCTTTTTATTCAGGGTTGTGGGTGCGTGAACTGATCGAATGCAATGACTAAAAACATCTTCCAAATGTAATTGCATGCACTGCCATAGAAAGTGCATTACTTTACATATGAGTCCTGCTTTAGTGATGAATCTAAATGATTTTCTGTGGTAAGTGATTTATCAAAACCTTTCAAATAAATAAACACACCAGTTGCACATCATACATAAACAACGTTATTTATGTTGTTTTTAACTGAAGGTGCTGTTACAGTCTCTTAGTTTCACAGATAATTGTGTTTACATCCATGTAATGTGATAAAGCAGCAGGGTAAGATATGAGAGGTCGCGACACGAGTCAGAGTTTCCCGTTAAAGCTCTCTGTGTGTCTCTCTCTCTGCAGTTGTTGACTGGAGCTTTGACCCGCTGTGACCTCAGAGCTGTTTATCACATTTTTTTGACATATATATATATATATAATATTAAAATTTGGTAAGATTTTACCAAAGTGCTTCCGAATATAAAAATAAAAACAAAAGATTAATATATTTATATTTTATTAAATATAAGTTAAAAAATCTAATAAAAATGGAAAATGAATATTAAAACAATAGAACTCAATAGAAAACAATAGAATGTTTTGACCAGTGCTTCACAATATACATAACCAACTAAAAGTAAATGCAAAATATGTATAGATTTATATTTTATTCTATATTAGTAAAAATGTAGTACAGAAATAAAAAACATAAAGAAAATCTTAAAATATTAGAACTCAGCTCAACTCTTTGATATTAATATTTAATAATAATGTCAAATAATCATCTATTTGATATTAAATATTAAATTATTTATTAAACAGTAAATATTGAATATACTCAACTTTTTTGTCTAAAGTGCTTCACATAATAACAAAATATTCATAGATGTATGTTTTATTCAATATAAGCAAAAAATAGTACAGAAATGAATAGAAAGTACAAGTAATAGAACACAACGTTTTTGACTACAGTGCTTCACAATATACAGTACATTTTATACAATAAAAAATAAAATAACAGAAATAATAAAGAATAGAAAGTAATAGTAGAACGCAACTAAACTTTTTTATATCGCACATTTAAACACATTTTTGACCAAAAGGCTTCACAATATAAATAACCAGCATAAAAGGAAAAGCAAAAGATTTATATTGTATTCAATATAAGTTAAAAAAAAATAGTACATGAATAAAAAAAAGAATAGAAAGTAAATGTTAAAATAGAGCTCAACTTTTCTTTCTGATTACTGAAGAGAGAATTAATATATAATGTGAGAATACACTGACAAAATAATTTTGCTGTGTATATGTCTCACCAGCATCAGGTTATTGGGTGTTTTACACGGTTAGGCGGGCCTTTCTAAGCAGCTGTGAATGTACCTCCAGACCCACGTCTGATGCCCGTCTGACACTCTGACCAAACACACTGATGTGTGTGTGTGTGTGTGTGTGTGTGTGTGAGAGAGAGAGAGTGTGTGTGTGTGTGTCTGTGTGTGTGTGTATGTGTGTGTGTGTGTCTGTGTGTGTGTGTATGTGTGTGTGTGTGTCTGTGTGTGTGTGTATGTGTGTGTGTGTGTCTGTGTGTGTGTGTATGTGTGTGTGTGTGTCTGTGTGTGTGTGTATGTGTGTGTGTGTGTCTGTGTGTGTGTGTATGTGTGTGTGTGTGTCTGTGTGTGTGTGTATGTGTGTGTGTGTGTCTGTGTGTGTGTGTATGTGTGTGTGTGTGTCTGTGTGTGTGTGTATGTGTGTGTGTGTGTCTGTGTGTGTGTGTATGTGTGTGTGTGTGTCTGTGTGTGTGTGTATGTGTGTGTGTGTGTCTGTGTGTGTGTGTATGTGTGTGTGTGTGTCTGTGTGTGTGTGTATGTGTGTGTGTGTGTCTGTGTGTGTGTGTATGTGTGTGTGTGTGTCTGTGTGTGTGTGTATGTGTGTGTGTGTGTCTGTGTGTGTGTGTATGTGTGTGTGTGTGTCTGTGTGTGTGTGTATGTGTGTGTGTGTGTCTGTGTGTGTGTGTATGTGTGTGTGTGTGTCTGTGTGTGTGTGTATGTGTGTGTGTGTGTCTGTGTGTGTGTGTATGTGTGTGTGTGTGTCTGTGTGTGTGTGTATGTGTGTGTGTGTGTCTGTGTGTGTGTGTATGTGTGTGTGTGTGTCTGTGTGTGTGTGTATGTGTGTGTGTGTGTCTGTGTGTGTGTGTATGTGTGTGTGTGTGTCTGTGTGTGTGTGTATGTGTGTGTGTGTGTCTGTGTGTGTGTGTATGTGTGTGTGTGTGTCTGTGTGTGTGTGTATGTGTGTGTGTGTGTCTGTGTGTGTGTGTATGTGTGTGTGTGTGTCTGTGTGTGTGTGTATGTGTGTGTGTGTGTCTGTGTGTGTGTGTATGTGTGTGTGTGTGTCTGTGGTGAGGAGAATAGCACGCACATCACACACATCAGGGTGGGACTGTTAGTGTGAGATGCACCCAACAAAAACATCTCAACACACGAGAGCAGAGCTTTATGGAAGTTAAAATGTTGCAAAACTCAAGAGCTCGTAGGTTTGAATCTGAGAACTGATACAATAAACATTCGTGCTTGTGTCTCAGTCCTAATGTGAAAACGTAAATAGCTCACCCCAAAATAATAATTGTAAAAATTTACTTGCATCATTTTTTTTCAGTAGAACACAAATGCACAGATAAAAAAAATAATGAATAAAAAATAAATAAATAAGTCTGTGATTATATAGCAATGTACTGATCAAGGAAAAGTATGCATTAATAGATAAATCAATATATTGCTTTGAGTTTAAATTATATTGTGAATTGCAAAATTCTGACTAATAAAAAGTGTGCATAAATAATTTTAAAAAAGCTTGTTTAAATTACATTATGTGTTTAGAAAAATTCTGACTAATGAAAATGCATGAATAAATAAATTGGTTTGAGTCTAAATTATATGCATAAATAAATAAATTACTAAAATAAATAAATGATTTTGTTTGCGTTTATATAAATAAATAAATTGTTTTGTGTTTAAATGATTTGAGCATATATATTCTGTCCAATTAATTAATAAACTACTTAATTATTTAATAAATCAATCAATTATGGTTTGATTTTAAATTATGCAAGTAGCAATATTCTGTCCAATGAAAAGTATGCATAAATAAATAAATACTGATTTGAGTTTAAATTACATTGTGCAAGTATCAATATTCTGAACAATGAAATGTAAGCATAAATAAATAGGTCTAAATTATATGCATAACTAAATAATTGGTTTGAGTTTATATGAATAAATACATTTGTTTGAGTTTAAATTATATTATGTGATTATATTATATAGCAATATTCTGACCAATAAAAATAAAGTATTAAAGAGAGATTTGTCATAATGTGTGTTTTGATTGGTTAAAATGCTCATAAAGTATTAGTATGCGTGTGAACTGTTTTACTCCATGTTTATGAGTGAGCTGCATCTTTACTGGCCTTTGGTTCGAGTGGAACTAAATCCTTCAGTCTGTGTGTTCATGATCTGGCTCTCGTCCAGCCGTCTTTAATCATCCGTCAGACCTGAACAGACTTTAACATGGTCATAATGAGCTCCTTATGAAAGCCTGAACTCAACCAAGTCGAGTCGTGTCGATTCGTTTGTGAGGTTTCTCTTTGGAAGTGTTGGGAAAACATCGTGAGAGGATGTCAGTGCGCTTGGAAGTGTTTTAGGTGTCAGTCATGTCTGTAGTGTGGATGTGATGCATCAGTGAAGAGCGAGAGCGCGAGGGAACGAGGGGTTGTTTCTGTTGGCAGAGATTCGGGAAATCTGATCCGAGATCTGGGATGGGTTTGAACAATAACACCAGCCCTGCGAGGTCATTTCAGGACACTCACACAATATATCCGCTCGCTCTTTGTCTTCTGTTGGGACACTGGTTTGAAGAGCATCTGTGGAATCGTCTGTCGATTTTCCATCAGTTTGACTTATTCCAGAGAATCGCTGGCGAAATATGAGCATAAGCGAGAGATGAGTTATTAATGACAACACAACTGGCTCTACTGTTTTGACTGAATACAAACAATGTGTCAGATGTGACATATAACATGCTTTCACAAAAGATGAGAAATTAATGAAGCGTCTATCTATAAGAAATGAAATACTTTAGCTTCTTTTGTTGAGACCCCAGTTATCTCACATATGTCTCCTCTAGTTTCAGAAGAAATCTCGACAATGTCTGCAATCGAAAGTCAAAGATCTCAAACATTTCATATTCTCATGACAGCTGTTGACTCATTTCACTGCGGAAAGTTGTTTCTTACTCAGTATTTTCTCTTGTTTTCCAGTGCAAATATCTAAACATTGTTTTCTGAGAAACTGATCAAAATGGAGTGAGTTTAAGCTTAATTCAAAAAGAAAACAAGTGTATTTTTTGACCACATTTGTTCTTGTTTCAAGCATAAAAACTCTTGGTTTTTATATTTTTTAGAACACAAAACTCATTTTAGAATGCAAAAATATTTTGCTTTTCAAGTAAATGTTTATGCATGCATGCATGCATAAATAAATAAATAAATGGACGTAAAATATTTTTTCAGAGGAACACAAATGCATGCATATTCTAATCAATCCAAATCAAGTATTATAGAAAATATGTTTTTGATCATTTTGATAAAAACCAAGCTTAGGTCATTTTGCATCTCAAATATATGTTCATGCCTGCAATAATAAATTAATTAATTAATTAAAATAAATAAATACATAAATATGTGTGACGAGTGAATGTTGTTACACTAGATTATAAAATAATTAGTAACTAACTTGAATAACAAAACACAGCGCAGAAGAAAACCCACTACATATGGATATATATATAAATGGACATTTAAAAAAAATCAGTGGAACACAAATGCATGCAAAGATATGTCATCATTTTTATAAATAAATTGAATTAAAATATACAGTTTTATTTAAAGTAAAAGTTAAAAATAAATAATGTAACTAAATTAAATAAATGTAATATTTGATTCAAATTAATTAATTAAAATAAATAAATACATAAATATGTGTGACGAGTGAATGTTGTTACACTAGATTATAAAATAATTAGTAACTAACTTGAATAACAAAACACAGTGCAGAAGAAAACCCACTACATATGGATATATATATAAATGGACATTAAAAAAAAAATCAGTGGAACACAAATGCATGCAAAGATATGTCATCATTTTGTTATTTTTAATAATTTTGATAAAAACAACATTTCTAAAATCATTTTGCATCTCCAGTAAATGCATCTTGATTTAAAGGGATAGTTCACCCAAAAATGAAAATTCTGTCATGAATTACTCACCCTCATGTCGTTCCGAACCCGTAAGACCTTCGTTCATCTTCAGAACACAAATTAAGATATTTTTGATGAAATCCGAGAGCTTTCTGACCCTGCATGGGAACTGACACGTTCAAGGCCCAGAAAGGTTGTTAGGACATCGTTAAAATAGTCGATGTGACATTAGCAGTTCAACCGTAATGTTATGAAGCTACGAGAATACTGTTTGTGCGCAAAGAAAACAAAAATAACAACTTCATTCGACAATGTTTCTCTTCCGTGTCAGTCGACGCGGGTTCACGAGAGAATCACGACGCATGCGCTGCGCCTTGTTTACGAGCAGAGGAATGCACACGCATAAACGTGGTAGTTCCCTTGCTGTCTATGGAGGATCAGAAAGCTCTCGGATTTCATCAAAAATATCTTAATTTGTGTTCCGAAGATGAAAGAAGGTCTTATGGGTTTGGAACGACACGAGGGTCAGTAATTAATTTTTGGGTGAACTATCCCTTTAAGAATGTTTAGATATTTGTACTGGAAAACAAGACAAAAATTCTAAGGAACAGCATCATATTTTGCCGTGACAGTTGGGTCAGAAACATCTGAAACAAGTGAATACATGCATAAAACATAATAGAGTCCCCTGAGATATAAAATAGCAACTTCTGAGCAATAACAAGTGACTCCAACCCTTTAGTCTCATACAGGAGAGTTCTCACACACACTCTCTCTCTCTCTCTCTCTCTCTCTCTCTCTCTCGCTGTTGTATTTATTGGAAATGAAGCTCACATTCAGTAAGAATAATAAACTCAGATGCTCAGAGTCATTAATGAGCTTCAGCACATAAAACCACATAGTGAGTCAGCAAGTGAGGAGAGTACAAACACACACACACACACACACACACTTACTCACACACAGATGTACAGCATATGTGAGTCAGTCAGTATAGAGCATGAACATCCCACCATGAACAAGTACAAACACACACACACACTCATTATTAGTAGCTGTTTTAGATGATTCTCAATGTGGGAACAAAATACTCATCCAGAAATACAACAGAGGTTTGCATATTAAGTCAAGTCACTTTTATTTATATGCACTTTAGGCAATACAGATCGTTTCAAAGCAGCTTCACAGTAATAAACAGGAAAATAACAGTGTCAGCTCATCAATTATGAAACAAATTCTGTTTTCAGCTGTAAAGCAGCTCTACAGAAGACAATAGAGACAATAGCTCCGATCTAAATCAAATGAGTCGCGCTCCAAAGTGCCTAAAATATGAATTAGGGAAATTCTTAAGAAAATCTGGAAGTAATATAGCAAAACAAATTAGATTAATAGATGACGTTCTTTCACAGCTGTCTGCTTTATCATTTAAGGAACCATTGACAGACACTCAAAACACTGAATACTCTAAACTACAGAATAAATTAAATGAGCTGTACAGATCCAAAGCTAAGGGAGCCAGCGTTAGATCCAGAAAAACATGGCTGGAATTGCTAGGGTGGTTGCACTGCAAAGTGATTGAAGCACGTTGCTAGGGTGTTGCTAGGGTGGTTGTGCACAGCAAAGTGATTGGAGCACATTGCTAGGGTGTTGCTAGGGTGGCTGCACTGCAAAGTGATTGAAGCACGTTGCTAGGGTGTTGCTAGGGTGGTTGTGCACAGCAAAGTGATTGGAGCACATTGCTAGGGTGTTGCTAGGGTGGCTGCACTGCAAAGTGATTGAAGCACGTTGCTAGGGTGTTGCTAGGGTGGTTGTGCACAGCAAAGTGATTGGAGCACGTTGCTAGGGTGTTGCTAAGGTGGTTGTGCACAGCGAAGCCATTGAAGTACATTACTAAGGTGTTGCTAGGGTGTTTTGGGTGAAAGTAAAGTGACTGAATTACATTGCTAGAGTGTTGCTATGGTGTTGCTAGGGTGGTTGCACAGCAAATTGATTGAAGCACGTTGGTAGGGTGTTGCTAGGATGGTTGTGCACAGCAAAGGGATTGGAGCACGTTGCTAGGGTGTTGCTAAGGTGGTTGTGCACAGCAAAGCGATTGAAGTACATTGCTAGGGTGTTGCTATGGTGTTGCTAGGTTGGTTGCACAGAAAATTGATTGAAACATGTTGCTAGGGTGGTTGTGCACAGCAAAGTGATTGAAGTACGTTGCTATGGTGTTGCTAGGGTGTTCTGGGCGGTTTCCAGGGTATTACCAGACAAGAACAAAACATATGATTTGAGGACAAACCATGCAGGACAACACACACACAGAGCTTGTTAACACTTTAACACTATTAATGTTTTATTTTCCAGACAAAAGCACATTCATGTCTTAATTAATCCTACAATTAAACAAGCACTGTTGAGCATCTGTTCATCTTTATTTATACGCATGCAGAGTTTTCCTGCATTATTTTCCCCGCAGCTGCTGAGTCACACACAAAGACGGCCACCTCAGAGAGTTCAACAAAGACTTCCTGTCTGTGCAGGAAACCGTCTGAGGCCGAGCCCACCTGTGAAACCACATCAGCTCACAGGGAAATTTCTCAGTAATTCATCTGCATGAGCTGAAGATGATTTTATCAAAATGCACCAATGCAAAACTTTTGCCACGTTTGCATGTGTTTAAATGAAAGCATTGCCTTCAGATGGCGACTGCAAAAAAAACTTTTTCTTTAGTCTCTGTAAAGCATCAAATCATGTGACGACCTCAGCCTGAGCTCTGAGCTCTGATTTGTTGGATCATCAAAGACTCCTGTGGTTGGCTGACCTGTATACGCCACCATCTGCTGTAGGACTTGCATGTCTTTAAACACACAGATACTCAAATGTCTGCGGCAGCGACTGACCGAGCGCTCGTGAGGATCTGAAGTGTGCGGCAGTAGATAAAGACAACAGGAGTGAGAGGAGACTAGAATCCAACGCAAAACAAAACACCTCCATACTGATGCAGCACCCCATTTTGCCAATGAATTAATGTGAAAATAATAAAATAAGTGTTTTGCTGCAGCATTTGTGCCTTTGAGTTTGAGGGGAAAAGTATGGATGAACATACAACTGTGTTCTGAATACTAGAATACTGTATACAGAGTACACACTACTAATTCTGAAAAATTAGATATGAAACAGTATGCATAATGCAACATTTCAAGCTAGAATACTAATATATTGTGATTCAAACATTTTGACTTGAAGGCCCTCCACTGTCTAACATAATATTTGAAGACATATATCATATAAAAAAGTCTAAATTAATTTCAAGAACTGTTTTCTTCAACAACAAAAAAATAAAATAAATAAATAATATATATATATATATATACATCTCAATTTATTCATATTAATTGAGATGAGAACAATGTTCCCTTTCATGGGAACTTCGAACTGCATCCTCTAGGGGTCGCTATGGGGAACGCCTCGTCGTGACCCCTAAAGCATAAAAATTTTAAGTATTTATTGATCCCCAAGGGGAGAAGGTAATGGAAACTTGCAAAACGTCTCAGGTTACTTATGTAACCATTGTTCCCTGAGTAGGGAACGAGACCCTGCGTCCTCTAGGTTTCTTGCCATGCTGCGGATGCAAGCTTCAGACGAAGAAGTGAATGATGTGTAGCTCCCGGCGCTTATTTATACTATAGTCGCACCGGTAGTGACGTCATGGCTGTCGCCGGCCAACGAGTTTGGTGTTTTTTCAATGTATGCTTCAGACACGGGTCACGACGAGGCGTTCCCCATAGCGACCCCTAGAGGACGCAGTGTCTCGTTCCCTACTCAGGGAACCATGGTTACATAAGTAACCTGAGACGTTTTTTATTATACTTTTTCTGGATTCCGGTAATCAAAAAGCATGTCTAACCATTTGAATTCATCAAATTTTAACAACTTAATTTTTTTTTTTTACAATAATAGGGCCCTATGAGTATTTTATTTTATTTTATTTATTTTTTTGAAAATTTAACAGTTGTATTTTTTGGCAAACAATGTGCTGAGTTTACTGTTAAAATTAAAACATGTAAGAAATTATTACTTTGAGAAGTACATTTTACTGTGCCGTAACAGTTATATATTTCTGTCATAATTTCTTCAAGTCAAACCTTTTATTTTGGCGGTTGTAGTGAAGATCTTTGAGTTTGTGTGTCTGCCGATACACTCTTAAAAATAAAGGTGCTTCATGATGCCATAGAAGAACCTTTTTGTCTAAATGGTTCCATAAAGAACCTTTAACCTCTGAAGAACCTTTCTGTTTCACAAAAGCTTCTTTGTGGCGAAAGAAGGTTCTTCAGATTGCAAAAAGGTAAGAAAGAGGTGGCTCTTTAAAGAACTTTTGACTGAATAAAAGCACCTTTATTTTTAAGAGTGTAGTTTTTTATACTAAACAGTGAAATGCTTGTGAAGTGATGATGATGATGATGAAGTCCTTGTCCTCATATAGTGAGACGCACTCACTGCATGAGATACGCACAACATGCAGACTTCACATTTACACAGCAGTACTTTAAAACTCACAAATACTAATCCATATCTGCTATATATCCAGTAACCGCTTTGAACGTGCGAGACTCGTCTGTGTGCTGATGAACGGCTGCATGGGAGAAAACGACACGTTTTCTTGAGGGGTGAAAGCTGAGAAGATGTGCGGCGGAAGAGAGCAAATAAAAGCGGATGAAAGCTGATCGCTGGATCAGCAGTGTTACAGCAAGACAAGAAAATCAGACAAAGAGACGGACAGAGAAAGGAAGCGTGTGAGATCCAGCGCAGGTGAGCGTGTGGAGAAGAACACAGTTTGATGTATTAATCTGCTGACAGGTCTGCCGAGAGATCTGCGCTGCAAACAAATCGCTCGTCCTCTTCACTGAAGCTCAGCTCCGGCGTCTTCTGTGCTTCTTCGCCTCGGGCCGGACGAGATCGGCTTGATTCTGCTTTCCTCTGAAATGACAGATGCTTTCATCTGCTGCCCGAGGCTACATCCTCACAACACACAAACTCAAAACCAGTCTGAACTCTCAGTGTTGTGAAACTGAAGCACATTAAACACAATTAAATAAGGTCTATTTACAGTATATAACAGCAGCTCCTGGCAACAAGATTGACTAGAAAATATTACATTTTAATTCTTGCAGCATGTCAGAGTCACACAACAGTATTGCTTCCAATTAAGTAACTGACCTGTAACTTATTTTTTTTTTTTTTGTAAAAAATGCAACATCCTCCATAAGGCATGCATAAATATTTACAATACAGTCTGGTTTGTTCATGCATTAGCTGACAATGAGCAGTTTTACTTCTGTTTGCAGCTTTTTCCGTGAAGCTTTTTTCAAGATGCTTCTGAAAAATGCTATAGAAATTAACTTGAATTTTATTAGTTTGTTAATGTTAGTTAATAAAAAAATACAGCTGTTCATGTTTGTTAAGATTAGTTCACAGTGCATTAACTAATATTAGGGTTTAAATGTTAAATCAATTTAATCTAAAATAATATCAAATTGTTATTAAAATTAATATTTAGTTTTAATAAATGCTGTGGCATATTCTTCATTGTTAGCTCATGTTAAGTAATGTTACTGGAAGAACGTTTGTTCATAACTTTGAGAGAACCTTCCCAGAACATTAGCCAACACCACAACTGTCCTGTTTTGTAAACACAGATGCAATTTGTGACGTGGCCTATTATCACGCTACTAGCATGTCAGGATCGTCTCGGAGAAACTGCCTTAAAGCACTGCTGTTAACATTTAAAGCAAAAAATCTGGATCAAATCCCTAGTCAGAAAGCAGATCTACAGACTGTTATATTCATTACAGTTTGTCGTTCCTCCAGTGAAAAAGTGTTCTGGTCTGAATCAGGAGATCCAGATGTTAACTGATGGACTTGCTTGCTGTGGATTACTTGTGGATTATTGTGATGTTTTTATCAGCTGTTTGGACTCTCATTCTGACGGCACCCATTCACTGCAGAGCATCCATTGCTGAGACACTGATGCAATGCTACATTTCTCCAAATCTGATGAAGAAACAAACTCATCCTAATCACATTTTAATCACATTTACATTTTTGGGTGAACTGTTGCTTTAATGATATTCAGTGCTGCTGACGTTAAACCTTTTTTTTTGTTTGTTTGTTTGTTTGGTCCTTTTGGTGCTCCTGGTTATTTCCTTTAAGTCTTTTTGCATCACTCTCGACAAAACCTTCTCAAACAAACAGTTTGATTGCATTGCAACTCAAGCTCATATTGTCTGTCTGTGAATCATATTGTATTGGTTATTAGGTAAGCAAGTCATGCATTGGTGAAATTTGTAATATTTTTGAAACATTGTGGTTAAACCGCAATAAATGTGACTAGAGACAGTTAAACGCCACGAGAGACGCATTGCACTGCTGTCAAAACTCAGTCACACTTCAGCTGAGTTTAATTGCACGTGCTGGTGAGGCCAAGTTTGGTTGCATTTATTACGTGGGCGTTTATGCCCTCTGACGAGAAACAAAACAAAGGAAATTAGACATTTGCCTTTAATTACTGCCAAAGTTTCTCTGACAGTCTAATTGCTTCCACGGTTGCTTCTCATTGTAGTTTGACCGCATCAAAGCTCTCGAGATGTTTTCATCCGAGGACTTCAAAACCACTGAGACAAAGCGCTTAATTTTTACATTTGACCTCTAATCTTTTATATATAATAAGCTGTGACTCATCTTCATGACTTAGTCACAGTCTCAAGTTGCTCAGAATCATTTCCGTGAACTACAGAAACCTGAGCCTGTGTTTCTTCACAACTGAAGTATTGTGGACGACTACAAGTGTGTGCTGGAGTACCACTTTTACTGTTTTTTTTTTTAAAACACCTATACACTTAAAACTATAAGAAAAAAATGATGCACTGGCAGAAAAGTTTGCAAATGTGCTTTTTGTTGAGTATCATATTCGATCTATCAGGGTTTTATGGCTCATATAGTCTGATATAGTGAGAATATGGAGGAAAAAACAGCTCAGTTTTATTCAGAGACTCAAACTAAGCAAAAATATGAATCTGGTGCAGATGCTGATACTTATATGGACAAAAAAAATGATGATTGAAAGATACAAATAAACATTCCTCAAAAACCCAATGAACCAATTTGACACACTAAGTCATAATTATGAGATAAAAAGTCATAATTATATACTAAGTGATCATTTTGAGATAAGTCGAAATTATGAGATAGAAAGTCAAAATGATTACAAAGTAATAATTATGAGATAAAAAGTCATAATTATATACTAAGTGATAATTTTGAGATAAATTGAAATTATGAGATAGAAAGTCAAAATTATTACAAAGTCATAATTATGAGATAAAAAGTCATAATTATATACTAAGTGATAATTTTGAGATAAATTGAAATTATGAGATAGAAAGTCAAAATTATTACAAAGTCATAATTATAAGATAAAAAGTCATGATTATATACTAAGTGATAATTTTGAGATAAGTCGAAATTATGAGATAGAAAGTCAAAATTATTACAAAGTCATAATTATGAGATAAAAAGTCATAATTATGACACACTTGGTCAATAATGAGATAAAAAGTACAAATTATGAGATAGAAAGTCAAAATTACGACACAAGTCATTATTAAGAGATTAAAATGGCGTAATTATGAGATAAAAAAGTCAGAGTTATGAGATGAGTCATAATTATGGCACACTAAGTCATAATTTTGACATAAAAAGCCATAAAAGTAGTC
>NW_015623503.1:61169-61713 GCF_001515625.1 Sinocyclocheilus rhinocerous | reverse complement strand
TAGAAAGTCAAGAAAGTCAAAATTACGACACAAGTCATTATTAAGAGATTAAAATGGCGTAATTATGAGACAGAGTTATGAGAGTTATGAGATGAGTCATAATTATGGCACACTAAGAAAAAGCCATAAAAGTAGTCATCCCCCCCCCCCCACACACTTTTTATTGAAGTTTAACAGTTTATTGAAATTGTAGACAAAATATTTTAAAAAGTTTGCCTACATGTTTTTTTGTTGAGTATCAATATTTGATCTATCAGGCTTTTATGGATCATATAGTCTGATACAGTGAGAATATGGAGAAAAAAAAGATAAATTTTAATCAGAGACTCAAACTGAGCAAAAACAAATGTAATTTGCTGCAGATGCTGATATTTATCTGATGAAATTCTGCTGATGCTTGTGATTTAAATCAATGAGATCTTTATAACAGTAGAGCAGATGCTGACATAAAATGATCTAAATATCAGTCGTCGCTCTATATCTCCAATAATAAGATGAGATTGAAATGATCCAAACATATAATGCAGTGATTGAGAGCTGAAGA
>NW_015623503.1:51967-57031 GCF_001515625.1 Sinocyclocheilus rhinocerous | reverse complement strand
AAACGCTCCTCAAAAGATCCTGAGGATCAGATTTGAGACTCTAAAACATGATTGATGGAGAATCAAGTAAAGCTGAGCTGCTTCAGTCCAGTAAGTGTTCATCTGGAGATATTACTGCAGTTATTCTGACATGTACTTGATCAAAACCAGTCCAGATTTGACAGCAGAAAGACACGAGAAGCTGGATAAAAATCAGACAACAGAAGACATGGAGGAGATCGAGTGTGAAACAGGTTTAACAGCAGAGTTTGATCATTTAGAGGTGTAGAAATTCATTAAATATCATTTATATGGTTCATATCGAGGTCTTTTTAGTTCTGCAGTTGTTTGTGATTCTTACAAAAGTACTGCGATGAACTAGGAATGCAAATACACGTCCAAATGTGATTTATATTGTGCAGGTCTGATGATGGACGTGACGCAGATGTTTTGAGTTCACTTACACTCACATGACATGATTTTTTAATAATTACTTCTATCTCAAACGTTTGGACGGCCAAAGAAAATACAGAAACAGTGTTTACCTCAGCTTTCGCCAAGCGGCAGAAGTGAGATTAATGGCTTATTTTAGAAAGCAAGAAACACTAGTTTTAAGTGCTTAAGTCTTTTCACACAGTGTTACTCAGCGAGATTTACTGATGAAACGCCACTCGTTCAGCGTTCGGCAAACATCATTCACGATCTGTTAGATAAAGAGATGAATGTTTTATGTGTGGGAGTTCTTCTTTAAAGCATATGGAAACAAAAAAAGGTGTTTATTTGCACTTGTTTTGCCAGCTGTTAATCACAAGCATCTCATGCTATATAAAGCTAAAGCACATTAAGTGCTAAATTCACTCGACCAATGGAGTGAGTTTGGGGCGGGGCTTTCTGTTCATCTGACCAATAGCAGAGGAGGATGGAAATCTTTGGGAAACATGTTCGTAGGTGACACTTTAGTTGAGGCCTTTATATATAATTCATTATTAAATTATATTTTAAAATGTTATTTTTTAAATAAATAATAAATTACACAATATTTATTATATATTTTAAAATTCTATGAATATTTTTTATAATGTATTTTACATCATAAATGTGTTTTGCCTTATAATGCATTGTATGACATTATAATACTTATTTATTCACCTTTAATGTAATGCATTAAAACACAGGACAAACAACCAATGCCAGATGTAATATTCTGCAAATGTTATAATGCATTTGAACTTATTTTTGAATTATGAATGCTCATTTTTGTGCAAGTGCTGCAGAAATAACACTTTACAAAACTTAATATACTTTATAAAATGTATCATTTTATAAAAAGTTAAAATAAATTCTACTCTAGAAATATTACTTGATGCATAATGCATTATATAATGCACTTGATATATAATGCATTATACGTAATGTATTATAAAAGTATTTTATATTTTTACATTTTAAAATTTTCAATAAATCATTGTTAGAAATAACACTTTACAGAACACATAAATATACCTTAATGGTATTAAAATTAAAAAGCTGCTAGAAGATTACATGATATAATCCATTATACAAGTATTTTATATTTTTAAATTATAATTTGTAATAAATTATTACATTTTATGTAGTTTTTTCATAATTTATTAAAAATTTAATATTTTTAAATAATTATATTAATATAAAATAATGTAATATTAATATAACAGAAGTATGCTACATTGCCACCAGGGTTTTTATTGTAAACTAATATATATATATATATAACTTAATTAAAAAAATAAACAATATAGATATATTTTAAAGAAAAGAGATTAATAAAAATGCAACTAAAATTTAAATATTGTCAAACACAATTATAGTAAATTAATTATACTGAAATAACACAGATTGTCACATGACCTCATATTCACTGAGTTATCACGATAAATAAGTTATTATGCCTTTTTTATTTAATTTTGTACAAATCATTAGTTGAGCACATTGCATTGTGGGATATGGTTCTCCTACCATCAGTGTTGTTATTGTTTACTAAAACTAAAACTATCAAATATAACTTTTAATTTATTGAAATGAATTAAGCTGAAATGAAACAAATATTAGATTAAAAGCTTCAGCTAACTTAAACAGCTAAAAGAAAAAAGTTGTTTCATTACTAAAGTACTAAAATTACTAAAACTGAAATTTAATGCTAAAAAAATGTAAATAGTAATAAAAATGAGGAATTAAAATGAAAACAGAAAATATAAAAATAAAGCTTATTTAAAACATTATTAGTAATACTAAAAACACTGCCTAAATGCAACTGCACATTTTTGCAAATTTAGTGTCAATCTGATATCCCATACATACAGTAATATATATTTACTGTACTAGTAGTATGCATGCAAGTAATAAATGATTTTTCAAAGATTATTGGAGTACATTTCACAAGAAAATATTATTTCAGTTTTTCTACATCAAAATTTCACATTTAATTGATGTGAAAATTGTTTCTGTCATTAATTTTCTGCATGTACCACTGTGACGTCTTTATCAACACACTTTCATTGCTTTTGTCTTTAAACAATCACAAATGCAAACAGAGCCGACTGCTTGACCTTTGACCCTCATGGCCAGAGGCTTGATCCTGTTCCATCTGCAGTGAATAATGAGCTGTCAATCAAGTGCAAGGCCACGCCCTCAGGCTTATCAGGATGAAATAAAGCCGCATTGACTGCAGGTCTGCAGTGAGACTCTCATGAACTCAAGTGTTTTAATAGATGCTGATCTGAAATTTAGAGCATGTTTTCATAGAACATCAAGCACTTTTATATTTAAACATCTTTTAATGGGTTTTCATGGACACCATGAGGATGAGGTTGAGTTCTGAATAATTGCAAACCCAGAGTCTGTTATGACTGAATGTGCATGTGCTGCTGAATGCAGCTGTGGTCAGTGTGAATGTGAGGGTTGTGCGGCTGAACAATGAAGCAGCTCATCCAATCATGCGCAGCACAACGAGGGCTCTTCCAGCATGCCGAGAGGGTCACCTGATGACCGGCGTCCAGCGCTGGACAATGAGGAACCGCATGCATTGAGTTTGGGACAAAAGCAGCCAGTACTGAAGGCTTGTTCAGTGAATGCGCTCTTGAGCCACACATATGCCAACAGCGTCTCATGATGAGCTGAGACACACACACACACTCACACACACACACACACTCACACACACACATACACATACACATACACATACACATGCACATGCACATACACATAAACATACTCACTCACTCACATACACACACTCACTCACTCACACACACACATACACATACACATACACATACACATGCACATACACATACACATGCACATGCACATACACATAAACATACTCACTCACACACACACACACACTCACTCACTCACTCACACATGCACATACACATAAACATACTCACTCACTCACATACACACACTCACTCACTCACTCACTCACTCACACATCACACACACAAATCAGAGAGTGTGTGTGTGTGTGTGTGTGTGTGTGTGTGTGTGTGTGTATTCTCACTCAAACATATTGTTTTCGTGCTTGGAAGTACATAATACCGAACGTGGCACATCTAGTAATGTCTGAGTCAATCTGATGTGCTCTGATAATACACTTACAGCTCATTATAGCCTCGTGTTTCACAACATTATGAACTGCAGATGAATTATTGTTAATTGTGAGTGTGCGTGTGCGTGTGTGAGAGTGTGTGTGTGTGTGAGTGACACATCACACACACAAATCAGAGAGTGTGTGTGTGTGTGTGTGTGTGTGTGTGTGTGTGTGTGTATTCTCACTCAAACATATTGTTTTCGTGCTTGGAAGTACATAATACCGAACGTGGCACATCTAGTAATGTCTGAGTCAATCTGATGTGCTCTGATAATACACTTACAGCTCATTATAGCCTCGTGTTTCACAACATTATGAACTGCAGATGAATTATTGTTAATGACAGCTTCTACTCTACTGTATTCCTGAAGAGTGTTGATTTGATTTGGTACTGATTTGACAGTGGAGTTTATTTGATTTTGGTTGGTATCTAGTTGGAGACGGTTGAACAAATCTGCAAACATCAATACAGACCAGAACAAACCAGAGAGAGAATAAAGCCATACGCCAATAAGAGGATGTTTGTTCTAATAAAACATGCTGTAAAATCACTGCAATGCATGTCGGTAATAATAATAATTATTTATTTATTGTTGTTGTTGTTGTTGTTGTTATTGGAATAATAATATTTTATTATTATTATTATTATATACTATGCAATTATATTTATCAGTATTTATGTATACATTAATATTTGTTATATTTACATTACCAGTCAAAAGTTTGGAATAATTATGTTTTTTAATGTTTCTGAAAGAAGTATCTTCTGCTCACCGAGGCTGCATGTATTTGTTTAAAAATACAGTAAAAACAGTGAAATATTATTACTATTTAAAATATCTGTTTTCTATGTGAATCTCTGTTAAACTGTAATTTATTTCTGTGATGCGCAGCTGTATTTTCAGCATCATTACTCCAGTCTTCAGTGTCACATGATCTTCAGAAATCAGTATAATATGCTGATTTGCTGCTCGAGAAACATTTCTGATTATTATCAATGCTGGAAACAGTGGTGCTGCACAATATTTTTGTGGAAAAAGTGATATTTTTTATTTTTCAAGATTCACAGATGAATAGAAAGTTCAAAAGAACAGCTTTTATTTGAAACAGAAATCGTCTGTAACATTATATTGTATGCATCCTTGATGAATAAAAGTATTCGTTTCATTCAAAAAGTGAAAACTTTTGAATGGTAGTGTATGATGATTTTTGGAGCTGATCTGCACCAGACTTTTCACCTGTAGTGTCATTTATTCATTCATATTTGCAAATATGTTTGCATCAGAAGTGCTGTCTAGGTCGGCGGCTCACTATGTTTTGGCACGGAGCCGCAGTATCACCGCTGAAAGAACCCTGAGTGAAGCTCACAGCTGCTGTAATGATGACTTCCAGATGCACGGAGCTGTCAGGATGAGTGTTTTAATGTGTGTGTGTGTGTGTGTGTGTGTATG
>NW_015623503.1:48096-51740 GCF_001515625.1 Sinocyclocheilus rhinocerous | reverse complement strand
CATTTAAATTATTCAATTATTTAGAAAAAAAAAAAAAACTTACTATAATATGTGTGTGTGTGTGTGTGTGTGTGTCTGCTATCACATAAATGCTGAAGCAGAGAAACACAACAGCCAAGCCTAGCGATACGATCAACCCTGGCTAACATCCTCACAGCTCACGCTGCGTTCCCTCGAGCTTCACTTCAGTCTCATACAGCCAAAAACTGCTGTAACTCAATCTGCCCGGCCCTGTGTGTGTGTGTGTGATTGCACTTTGGCACTGGACTAATGAGAAACACGCTGTCTTGCTCTTTCTCTGTTTCCATCAGGACACTCAGTGGAAAAAGAGCTGGTGCCCCGGAGAAACAGTGATTCATGGATGCGATGGGACCGTCTGCATGATAAAAATACAGCAAATATTGGTGCCACACCAAGCATGTGATTTATGAAGGTCTAAAGCAGATCAACTGACAAGATCCAGAACAATGGAAACGCATGAATAAAAGAATCATAGAACAGACCTGAAAGAATAAAGAGGTGTGGATGGCATTTGTAGCGCCACCTATGAGTGAAATCTGTCAACTTTGAGTTCACAAAAAGCAGAAACAAATTGTCAAGCTCTGGGAATTAGGAAATACAGCTGCGCATCACAGAAATAAATTACAGTTTAACACATATTCACATAGAAAACAGCTGTTAGAAATTATAATGATATTTCACATTTTGAA
Source organism: Sinocyclocheilus rhinocerous (assembly GCF_001515625.1). NCBI lineage: Eukaryota > Metazoa > Chordata > Actinopteri > Cypriniformes > Cyprinidae > Sinocyclocheilus > Sinocyclocheilus rhinocerous. Next base: position 51,030 of record NW_015623503.1, on the reverse strand, counting down.
TCAAATAAATGGAGATTTCTCTTCAAAAACATTAGAAAATCTTAATGACCACAAACCTTTGAATGCAAATGTATTTACCTGCTAAATTATGTGACACATTTTGCATAATAATACACAAATTGTTTAGATTTTTTGTCATATGGGTCTCTAGATGATGCATACAGAGTTAAGCTTTCGACGAGTTTATATAAGAAAGTTTTTCATATTAATCATACAGAGTGAGTTTTTTTGAGAAAGTAAAAATGCAGAAAGTTTCCTGTAAGGGGTAGGTTTAGGGGTAGGGTGTGTGTGTGAGTGTGTGTGTGTGTGAGAGTCTCTATTAAAGTCGTATGTTGGGTGCAGGAGTTACGCTGGGATGCGGTCCAGCTGCGTCTTGGCATCATAGAATCACTGCATTTAATCAGAGAAATGACACCGAAAGTTAAAAACAGTGGAAGAGCCAGAATGAACGACGGCTGGAAATCACATTTAAACTCCAGCTGAGCGTCAGGTTACAATTCAGCAGGTGCAGAGCGATTACTCTGACATGGAAAACATTAAATATAACAGAAGAACAGTGAAGGACTTTGATGGGAAGAGGATGACAAAAAAACAATATGACCTTTCTCGTCTTCATGTGAGCCTAACGGGGCGTTTCAACCCAAACCTTACAATGGATCATCAGTCAAACACAGGCAGAAGTCAGTTCACCCAAATTCACTGAAAATGCGCTCACTCTCAGGCCATCAGAGATGTAGATGAGTTTGTTTCTTCATCAGGTTTGTAGAAATGTAGCATTGCATCAGTGTCTCACTGCAAGTGAATGGGTGCCGTCAGAATGAGAGTCCAAACAGCTGATAAAAACATCACAATAATCCACAAGTAATCACAGCACTCCAGTCCATCAGTTAACATCTGGAGAAGACAAAAGCTGCGTGTTTGTAAGAAACAAATCCATCATTTAGGTGTGTTTAACTTCAAACTGTTGCATCCATGGCCTAAATACAAGTCCTTTATCCATAATGTTGCTTCCTCCAGTGAAAAAGTGTTCTGGTGTGAATCAGGAGAGAAATCTGCACAGATCAAGCAGTGTTTAAACAGCTCTAAACACATATGTGGCTGGATTTTTTCTCTCCTGATTCAGACCAGAACACTTTTTCACTGGAGGAAGCGTTATTATGGATTATGGACTCAATTTTAGCGATGGATTTGTTTCTTTCAAACACTCTTTTGTCTTCTGCAGATGTTAACTGATGGACTGGAGTGCTGTGGATTACTTGTGGATTATTGTGATGTTTTTATCAGCTGTTTGGACTCTCATTCTGACGGCACCCATTCACTGCAGAGCATCCGTTGCTGAGACACTGATGCAATGCTACATTTCTCCAAATCTGATGAAGAAACAAACTCATCCTAATCTCTGAGGATCTGAGTGTGAGCACATTTTCAGCACAATCTTTATTTTGGGTGAACTATTTCTTTAAGAGAGCTTTAGGTTTCAGCATGACTAATGGGTGGGTGATTGAACGTCTAATTCACACACGCATGTAAACACAAGCAGCGTCGCCCCGAAGGAGTTGAGTCTCACGCCAGCCGCTTCAGTGTGTGCTGCATGCAGCGGGAACGACGCCAGCGACCGCAAGAGCTTCGCAAGAGCTTCTCTCCAGAGGCACAGAGAGAGAGAGAGACGGCTTTCAGCTGCAGGTGTTTGAGGGGGAGAGTGACGTTTGGACGGGGCCAAAAAATCAACAACTCCACAACAGACAGACAGACACTAAAACTGCTCCAACAGCCCCTGCCAGTCTAAATGAATTTTACACACATAAACACAAATGATACAGCTGACTGCATGAAATTATCTGCAGCTATTCATGTGCACCAGAGAGACAAAACCAGCCTTATTTGAGATATATATATATGTATATATATTTTTTTTTTTTACTTTTCGAATACTTGATCATACTGACATTCACATTGAGAAACCTCATGAATGTCATTGAACAGAACAGTGTCTGCGACGTCCAGTGTCTTTAAAAGTTAAAGAGATAACTGGTCTGACTCATTTCTCTGAACTCATTCATTCACATTATCATGCTGTGCTTCATTTACTCAGAAACACAATTAACCTACATCGTCCTGCTGCACCGAGGTGTGCATGAAACTACATTGTTGGAAAAGCAGTTTGGTTGCACAAGCCTGCTGCCTAAATGTCGTATTTTGAGTAGAAAATGCAACAAAACTAAACTGTCCATGATTCTGTAATCGACGCCCTCGACTCGTGAAGTCAGTGCTGGTCATTTCAACATCATGCTCTGCTTCTATCATTTACAACAAACTTTGTGTCTTGTGCTCATGATCTAAGATGCTTAAACCGCTGTCTAGATAGGCAGCTCACTGAGTTTTGGAACGCAAACTCACACACAAACCACAAGAGAATTATTTGCACTCTGCAGGGCAATATAAGCACGCACACACACACACACACACAGAGACTGTGGTCAGTGAACCACTGTGTGACAGAGACCCTGTGTGACATGAGAAAACACTGAGTCACCGCCGCCGTGTGTGTGTGTGTGTGTGTGTGTGTGTGTGTGTGTGTGTGTGTGTGTGTGTGTGTGTGTGTGTGTGTGTGTGTGTGTGTGTGTGTGTGTGTGTGTGTGTGTGTGTGTGTGTGGGAGTGTTTGAGAGAGAAAGGAGACTGTGGAGGAGGCAGTTATTTATATATTTAACCCTTAATGATGCTGGACGTCTCACACACTGTTCTGTTCGATGACGTTTAAAACCCTTGTACGCTCCTCATTTGGGAGTCGCACTCATGGTCTTCGCGGTCAAAAGTGACCGGACACCTGAAATGTAATTTTTTTTTCTTCAGTAAAATCCATCTAATATATTTTTATTCAATAATATTTTTTCTTTTGTATTTTGAGAGAATTTCATGGTACTAATTAATATTTA
>NW_015623503.1:47568-47947 GCF_001515625.1 Sinocyclocheilus rhinocerous | reverse complement strand
TTGAGTGTGTGTGTGTGTGTGTGTGTGTGTGTGTGTGTGTCACTGTGTGTGAGTGGATGTGTCTGTTTTACACTCTTGATGTTTTAGAGTGTAACCCCTTCATTGCTGTGCAATTTTTTTCTGCATTGTGGGGGATTTGTAGAATGTACACACAAAAATGTTCTGTATTTGAATTTTTTTGCCATTTCCCATTCATTTCCTATGGTCGGTCATTTTTGACCGAAGACCATGAGTGTGACTATTTTTTTTACGAGCACTTAGCTTTTTCGAATCATGCCCTCAATTTTTTTGTGTGTTCACATACAAAGTGCCATAAAAGTCACCAAGTTTCGTACCATTCCGATCCAGTGATATAGTGCACGTGATTTATAGACTATGA
>NW_015623503.1:29992-47434 GCF_001515625.1 Sinocyclocheilus rhinocerous | reverse complement strand
TTGAGTGTGTGTGTGTGTGTGTGTGTGTGTGTGTGTGTGTCACTGTGTGTGAGTGGATGTGTCTGTTTTACACTCTTGATGTTTTAGAGTGTAACCCCTTCATTGCTGTGCAATTTTTTTCTGCATTGTGGGGGATTTGTAGAATGTACACACAAAAATGTTCTGTATTTGAATTTTTTTGCCATTTCCCATTCATTTCCTATGGTCGGTCATTTTTGACCGAAGACCATGAGTGTGACTATTTTTTTTACGAGCACTTAGCTTTTTCGAATCATGCCCTCAATTTTTTTGTGTGTTCACATACAAAGTGCCATAAAAGTCACCAAGTTTCGTACCATTCCGATGCAGTGATATAGTGCATGTGATTTATAGACTATGATAAACTGTAAATAAATTAATTAATTAATACATAAATAAAGCAGTGAAATGTATGGTAAAAAAAAAATAAATAAAAAGTCAGCTTGGTTGCCAGATCTTCACTGTATTAAATTAGGTTTTATGGATTTACAGTAAATATTTCATGTACATAAAATGCCAACATACTGACGTACTAAAAACTGTTTTACTATAATTATATATATTAATACTAATATATACTGTAGATCATAACCCACATGACACTAAAATAATGCAATAAACATTCATTTAACAACATAAGATGTAACATAAAACCCTAATTTATATAACTGATAAGAAAAAATAAGAAAATGTAAAAAGCACTAAAATGTGAAGTGTCGCATAGGGAATTCTGGGAATATAAATTTATTTTTTTCACTGAAAGTTATATAACATAACAATCTATTTTTATGCTTTTGCCTTTATAAATCATCAGTTTCGTTGTATTAAAACTTTCAGCTGTTTTCCAGAGAAGGAAGAAAGTTGTGCAGGTTTGCAATGACATGAGGGTGAGTAAATGATGACAGAATGCATATTTTAAGTCAAGTCAAGTCACCTTTATTTATATAGCGCTTTTAACAATACAGATTGTGTCAAAGCAACTGAACAGCATTAATTAGGAAAATAGTGTGTCAATAATGCAAAATGACAATAGTAAACACTAATTTTTCAGTTAAAGGCAGTTCATCATTGAATTCAGTGATGTCATCATCAGTTCAGTTTAAATAGTATCTTTGCAATCAAATCAACGATATCGCTGGAAATGAAGTGTACCCAACTAAGAAAGCCAGAGGCGACAGCGGCAAGGAACCAAAACTCCATCGGTGACAGAATGGAGAAAAAAACTTGGGAGAAACCAGGCTCAGTCGGGGAGCAGTTCAATTAAAGGGCTGCAGCAAAGTCACATTGTGCAGAGGAATCATCTGGTTCCTGTGGTCTTGTCCCGGTGGCCGTCTAGGAGACAAGGTCTTCACTGCGGATCTGTCTCTGGGGCTCTTATAGTTGTCCTGATCTCCGTTGACATTCAGGGCTGTAGAGGTCGTCTCTAGGTGCTGATCCACCATCTGGTCTGAATACGTACTGGATCCGGGTGACTGCAGTGACCATCTGATCTGGATACAGACTGGACCACGGTAAGCAGGGAGGGGACCAGAGCATATTACAGTGTCTGACATCGTACTTGCAAGTTCACACACCTCTTTAATGTTATTTTTAGTGATCTCCGACTGGCGAAGTCGAACATCATTAGCACCATCTGCATCATTTTATGGTGAACTGTCCCTTTAAATGTTGTATTGGTATCTGCTCTGGCAGGTTTACATGATTGTTGTGATTTGAGGACCTATTCAAATAAAACTAACCAGAGATTTATGACTTAATAAGGCATCTTGAGAGTGCAGTCATGATTTGAGCAGTTCCACATGGATATAACAGCAGGATGATTTGAGGAAAGCTGCTGCTGACATCATTTCCTCTCTAATGAGGGTAATGAGCGGTACTGAACACACACACACTCACACACTCACACTCCTAAACCTACCCCTCACAGGAAACTTTGTGCATTTTTAGATTTTCAAAAATCAAAACGCACACACACACAAACACACACACACGCACACTAACACACACACACATACTGTCTGTCTGTCCTCTCGCGCCTCTCTCTCTCTCTCTCTCTGTCTCTCGCTCGAGCGCTTGAGGTTTGGCTGAAATCGGATCTGCTCACTGGAGTAATTCCCCATATTGTGTGAGGAGGTGCTGGAAACAAAATAGCAAGTGTAAGCAGCAGGAGACTCTGTGTGTGTGTGTGTGTGTGTGTGTGTGTGTGTCTTAAAGTTAAAGTTAAAGTTTGAAAGCAAGAAAGAAAAAAGATTAGAATTAAAAGAAATAGTTCACCCAAATCTGCTGAAAATATGCTCACTCTCAGATCCTCAGAGATCAGGATGAGTTTGTTTCTTCATCAGATTTGGAGAAATGTAGCATTGCATCAGTGTCTCAGCAATGGATGCTCTGCAGTGAATGGGTGCCGTCAGAATGAGAGTCCAAACAGCTGATAAAAACACAATAATCCACAAGTAATCCACAGCACTTCAGTCCATCAGTTAACATCTGGAGAAGACAAAAGCTGAAACAAATCCAACATTAAGACGTTTTTAACTAAAATATGAGTCCATAATCCATAATAACTCTTCCTCCAGTGAAAAAGTGCATCTGCTGTTGTCTCTCACATCAAAATCCAGCCACATATTTGTTTAGAGCGGTTTAAACGCTGCTTGATGTGTGCAGATTTCTCTCCTGATTCAGACACTTTTTCACTGGAGGAAGAGTTATTATGGATTATGGACTCGTATTTTTCTGTGCACAACCAACAATTACTTCACCACCAAAACAGATATCAAATCAATGAATCGAATCATATTTTCTAAGCATAGCTAACAGAGCATGACGTTAGTGATGCAAACTCAAACTCATGGCTTTGATTTCCAGAAAACACAAATAAATGCAGAGTTTAAATTCTCTGTAAAATGCTTTAAATAAAAGTCCGTCAGGTAATTAAACACATAACCTGTGAGGCTCAGTCTGAACGTCATGTTTGTTTGATCAGCAATGTCATCCTCTATTAATATTGCTCTATGGTAGGAGCTTGTTTGGATTCCCGTCATATTATGATACGCTTCGAGTGATTTATTCATGCAGATGTTCAGTGTTTCAGAGCAGCCGGACTGAGCTGCTTCCCAAAGCCTTTCCAGGAGTACAGAACTGCTGAAGTGTGTGTGATCCTGCCCTCTGCTGGACGTCACAGACACGTCAAACACTGATGATGATCACAGAAGCATACTAGCATACTACTTGTACTGAATTTCTGTAGTATACAGTATGCATACTGATGTGCAAAGCATGCAAGTGTTCTGTGTGAATGCATGTGCTACATGCACCAATATAACAGTCAATACTGTATCCCACGATGCAATGCTCAACTAGACTTTCTATTTCCAGTGTGATTCATTTTATCTTCTTCAATTGAGTCTTGACTGGACTGTCAAAAGTAGACATCTTTACACAAATTGAATTAAAAATGCATTTTTTTTCTATTTTGTTTTATCTAAAAAAAAATGAAACTGTGTGTTCACAATTTATAGTTAAAATTTTAGTCATTTTGTTTTGCATTTTAGTATCGTTTAGTATACTACTATAGTTTTTATTATTATTTTGAATTAGTTTTATTTTTGTATTTTCTGTTTTCATTTTAAATTGAAAGTGTGAATATATTTCTTGTTTTTGTTTTTATTTTAAATATGTCTGTATAGCTTTTAATTTTTATTTAAACAAAATGAAAATTAGAAATGCAACTAGCTGAAATAAAAAAAAATAATAATAAAGTTCTAAGTTATACTAAATGAAAATGAGAAATTTTGTCTTGCCGACTAGCTGAAATAAAATTAAATTAAATTAAAAATACAATTTTTATATTTTATTTATTTTAGTAGATCAAGTTCATCTAAATGAAAATGAGAAATGTTGTCTTGGCAGCTAGCTGAAATAAAAAAATAAAATAAAATAAAATAAAAAAATAAAATAAAAAATAACATTTTTATATTTTATTTATTTCAGTACATCAAGTTAATCTAAATGTAAATGAGAAATGTTGTCTTGGCAGCTAGCTGAAATAAAATAAAATAATAATAAAAATATATTTTTAAAATAAAAATAAGAGAAAACAATAATATGTTTTGCTTTTTTAACAAATGGGGCAATATGTCCAAAATGCAGTGCAGTTTGCAATATGCATTAAGCTGGTTTCATTCTAAACTCATGTGAGATGCAGTCATGTCTGATTATTTTTATTATTCTTTATTTTTGTTATTCTTTTTTATTATTATTCTTTGTTACTTAAGATATTTTGAAAAAAGGAGATTGAAATAATACGCAAGATATTTAAAAATCTGAGTGTATGATCAAATTGAGAGTCATAATTCTCACGTCAGACGCGGCCGCGGGAGCTGCTGTTGGGCTTGTGTCTTCCTGTTGTGGTGAACATCTCCTCGGCGGTTCACCACGACGGGTCATTTTCACAGCCGAGGCATCATGTGCTGATATTTATCAGCCTCCAAAGCAAGATTAGACAACCCAGACCCAGACGAGCCGCCCGCAGCCTGATAGACGGCCGTCTAGACACTGAACGGGCTCTTTTTCCGAGCATTGTTTCCCCACCGTGACACGAGTCCCCATGAGTCTGTGTGTATCCAGGTTTAAGTCCCCACCAGGATATATAAACCTGTACACACTCACTCACACACACACACACTCACTCACACACACACACACACACACACACACACACACGTGCACAATGAGTTCCCCAAATGCATGTAATGAAGAACCAGAGTTATTGTGTGAAAGTGCTTTCACAATTGCTGACATACCTAGGTCAGATTTATCATTAAATTGCACTGTATTTCATGATTTTTTTTTATTTTTTTTTTATTTTTTTTATATCAGGACATATTGTAATTTCACTGTGGAACGCCATCGATTTTGCTTTTAATGTACTATTGTGTCTTTACTCCAGTCTTAGCTCTCCTGAGAACAAGCATCAGCAGCAGCAGCAGCAGCAGCAGCAGAGCCAGGTAGATTAATGTAATCTGGATTACGTAATCAGATTCCAAAAATTAAATGAGATTATATTACATTTTAAAATGCTTGTAATCATACAGTTTTTTTTATTGATTGCATAATTACATAATATTCACACAATAACAATAAATTACAATTCTCAATATTTTCTCACCATTTCAACACTGCATCAGCAACTGATCAACACATTCATTTTTGTTTGAATTATCACTCAATGTGTTATTTAATCATGTACTGGAAGGCTTTTGTCTTTCAAACACATTAAAATGCACAAATTCAAGTTATTTCCTATTTACATGTAATGCAGGGATTCATAAACTTTTTTATGTTTTTATAAACCTCTTTCATCTTACTTGAAGTAACCCCTGAGATTTTAAGGTAATATGTTAATAATTAAGTAACAATTTGCATATTCACAGTCCAAAAGTCATCTAAAAGTAGTCCGATTATGTAATGGATTACGTTACTAACTACAATTTTTCTCATGTAATTTGGAATCAGTAACGGACTACAATTTGTAAGAAATCTTCCAGCACTATTAGATCCATAACAGTTTTGAATAGAATTAAACTTATGAAGCAGAAGCTTCCCAAAGCATGAGTGTGCTGCAATCTGCGCATAAAATCAACAGCAACAACATCCACAAACTTGAGTCAGTGATATTTTGACGATTGATGAACACCAGGGGGCGTCAGAGACACAGTTTATTAATCACAGTACATTATGAAAATTGTATTGTATTATGCATTTTCTTAAATGTTATTTTTAAACATGCAAATTATTCATAATGTGGGATTACTATGGTAGATGGTGTTTTAATGCTGTTTTTGCTTGCATTGATTTATTTAGTAGTTTACATTTACATTTAGTCATTTAGCAGATGCTTTTATGCAAAGCGACTTACAAATGAGGACAATAAAGCAGTCAAAACTAACAAAAGAGCAATGATATACAAGTGCTATAACAAGTCTCAGTTAGCTTAACGCAGTACACATAGCAAGGTTTTTTTTTAATCATATAATAAATAAAAAGAAAACAGATAGAATATAAAAAGAATAGAGCAAGCTAGTAAAAACGTTAAAGGGAAAAAGCTTAAGCCTGGTCTTTTACCCATGTAACACATTTAGGTTGAAATGTCCAGTTTTCTTGTCGTGATTCTAACATTATTTAAAGGTTACAAAAACGTTTCTTAAAGTTCTACTAATTTTATTTGAACCCAAATTATAGTGTTATTTGAACATTCATTTTGAATATTCTAAAAACATTTTCTTGTCACGATTATAACGCTATGGTTACAAAAATGTATCAAATGCAAAAAAAATTTTGAGAATGTTGTAAGAATGAATATCAAATATTAATCAAGTTGCAAGAACGTTCCATAATCATTAGGTTAAGAATGGTTTGTCCTAACATTTAGAAACATTGTGAGAGCGTTCCCTGAGGCTGGTCTGGTTTGATGGTTTTAAAGGGGTTTCGGGTATCTGTCATTTGGTCTGAGTCTGACTTAGCTCAAGCTTCAATAGTTTTTCAGTTTGTTTGCACATAAAAGCAGTCTAAATCTCAATTCTCTTGAATCTGGCTTCATGAATATGGGCAGAAAAGTATGTTGTGCATGTTTATCTGCAGACACAGAATCATCCGCTGCTCTGGCCCTGTTAAAGTTTCTTGAGCTGAAGACACTGCAATTACAGAGGGTTTTTACCGCCCTCAAACGAGCCGACTGGCATTCCTGAAGCAGATGGAAGCGCGGCTGTAAATCCACTACGTTACCTGAGGCTGATTCCTGCGCTTCTAGCTGCAAAATGATCCTCACACACTCCCTCATCAGCTCATCTCAGCTTTAGCCCGGCCACAGGCGACCAAGCGCTTCTCCAATGCACGTCCGAATTAGTGTCTTCAACACGTCAGAAAGATGTTGAGATACTGAGAGGACCACTTAAAGGCACAATATGTGAGATTTTTGCTCTTTGTTTGTTTTGAATACGCGCCCTCTAGTGGCGAAAATTACATATTGTGCCTTTAACGTTCCTCGAGTGTGAGGCGAAGAACTTCAAAACGTCAAACAAAACATGATGCTCAGTTTGGCTGAACACGGATGTTTTACTATCCTTATACTGCGGTAAATCATTCAAAGAGTTCAAACTGAGCCGTGCAGTCTGTAGTCATGGATTTTTTTAACAGCGCACACAACATTCAGTGGCTCATGCAAATGTGTGTAAAGATGCAAAACGGCTCCGTTTCATCCTTTATTTTATATATAAGTGCATATACAAGCACATACAGTACTCAGATAGTAAAATGTATCAAGAATGTTTCTTATTTCTTGGTCATGTGAATGTTAGAGGAACGTTTCATTCTATCATTTTGAAAACTTTTTGAGAATGTTACATTTGAATGTTCTCTCAATGTTTAAAACACCCATTTTTTATTTATTTAAAGAGCGTTTTTTTTGTTTTGTTTATTGTGAACGTTAGGAGAACATTCCATTTGATCATTTTGAAAACGTTACAAAAAGGTTATTTCTTAAAGTTTTTAAAACGTTCAAAACGTCCCATTTTTAATGTAATAAGAACATGTCTTCTTGATTATACAAAAGTTAGAGGAACATTTAATTCTATCATTTCGAAAATGTTATAAGAATGTTACATTTCAGCGTTCTCTTAACGTCTAAAACACCTTTTTTATGTTTAAAGAAGAAAATTTTTTTCTTGGTTATGCAAACGTTAGAGAAACATTTTATCATTTTGAAACCGTCATGAAAACATATCTTTCTGAATGTTTTTTAAGCATTCAAATTTTTTTAATGCATTAAGAACGTTTCTTCTTGGTTATACGAACGTTCTATTATTTTGAAAACGTTATGAGAACGTTCTAATGATTTTACTGAAAAACGCTATTCAACATAGTTCTGAGAACGTACAAATAAATATCAAATATTAATAATGTTATAAGAACATCCCATAAACATTATTTTAAGAATGATTAGTCCTAACATTTACATAACCATTAGTGAACTATTTTCTTAATAACAGCTCCACTTATGAATCATTCACTATAAGTCAGTTGAGTCAGTTTTCACTTTACACTGTTGGAGAATCACAGAAATAATGATCTAGAACTGATCAACATCAGTGAGAGCTAAACTACTAGTAATTATTGAACAGAATGCTGATTAATAAATGCATTTACATGCATTTTATCCAAAGCGACTTACAAAAGAAGAGCAAATTTTCTTAATATGCAATGCCAGATTTATTAGACAAATAGATTAGGAAGCAAGATAAAGATAAAGATTTTTTTGTTTTGCATGCAATGCAAGTTTATTTGATTTCATTCAGACAGAATTGAACGCCAGCACATCTTTTTCCAGTTTCGCAACTTAAAAACCAGCCAAGTGCTCTGATGCATCATCGTTTTTGAGTCCCAACATGCAGAACAAAGCTCTCTGAGCTGCGATGCCAGTGATTGAGGTGTGACGTCCCGCAGTGTGTTTATAAAAACACCAGCAACAGTTTGACTTCCACACAGCGACGTGAAGCGGCTCAGAGTCACGGCGGAGACAGGAAAACAACAGCACTCACTTCCCATGAAGAGCAGTGATTGATGTGATGTTTGCTGTGTGAATGTTTAGCGTTCAGAGAGAGAATTTACACGAGAAATCACAGTTATAATGATGATCACTATCAGTATCTTTGAACTCTCTGACCTCTGCATTCTTCAGCTGCTGACTGAGTTTGTCACATAATCTGCCGTTCACCTTCAGCCTACGAAATGCATGAACTTACACTAAAGAAAGCTTGTTTATGATCTCTGCATTGGTGAGAAATGGCCTTTGATGTGTTTAAAGCGCGGTGGGAAGACGCCGATTGTTTTTCTCAGTGTGAGAGCGGATGATTTGAAGTTATTTCTGCGTGAGTTTTTCCTGATTGCACAATCTCCTGGCACACATCATGCCACTGCACTGGGGGTAAAAGCCTGAGATTTATGGGTGAATGTTTCAAATAAAACTCTGCTTGACAATGAGAAACCACATCACTGCATGGCTTTCATTCAGAGACCAAATAACAATCATTCACCTAAAGAAACCATGCTAAATGTAGCTTGCATTGCATTTGGATTTGTTCACAATAGCACACAGCTGCCTATGTTTGCAGTATGGATACAATATGTGCATAAAATAACAAGATGACCCGTGCATTTGACAAAATGTGCAATATAACATATAATAAGTGACTTTTGCTTTCGTCTGCTAAATGCATAAATGTAAATAATCAGAGCCAACTGCATGGAATATTGTATCCCATAATGCAATGTGCTCAACTTGATCTTCTGTGTCTTGTGTGTGGCGAATAATGACGTCATAACCCCTCGATTTCCGGTTTTGTAGAAAACATGGAAACAGCAAAGATGCTTTAATATGTTGTGTGTTTTAATAGACCGGTGACGACCGCACAGAGCAGCATTATAACAGAACTAAATGTATCTCGTATGATAAAACAGCACTGCTTTACCCCACATACGCACGACCGTAAGCAGCGGAAGCGCTCGACTGTGGCATAATAAAAGCTCCGCTGCTTTCCAGCCGTGTGTCGCGCTCGTTCAGCGCCTTGTTTCTCTTCGACGGCTTTCAGCCTCACCCTGCTTCATTCTACTACGTTAATAAATCATTAGCTCATCCATGAACATGCTTTCTGCCCGAGTCCCGTCGGATTGCATCGGCTGTGGGGATGAAGACCACAACTCCCATGATTCCTCACTCAGTCACAGCATCATCAAACTACGCCTTTGTCTCTTTGTTTGTTTTGAATACGCGCCCTCTAGTGGCGAAAATTACATATTGTGCCTTTAACGTTCCTCGAGTGTGAGGCGAAGAACTTCAAAACGTCAAACAAAACATGATGCTCAGTTTGGCTGAACACGGATGTTTTACTATCCTTATACTGCGGTAAATCATTCAAAGAGTTCAAACTGAGCCGTGCAGTCTGTAGTCATGGATTTTTTTAACAGCGCACACAACATTCAGTGGCTCATGCAAATGTGTGTAAAGATGCAAAACGGCTCCGTTTCATCCTTTATTTTATATATAAGTGCATATACAAGCACATACAGTACTCAGATAGTAAAATGTATCAAGAATGTTTCTTATTTCTTGGTCATGTGAATGTTAGAGGAACGTTTCATTCTATCATTTTGAAAACTTTTTGAGAATGTTACATTTGAATGTTCTCTCAATGTTTAAAACACCCGTTTTTTATTTATTTAAAGAGCGTTTTTTTTGTTTTGTTTATTGTGAACGTTAGGAGAACATTCCATTTGATCATTTTGAAAACGTTACAAAAAGGTTATTTCTTAAAGTTTTTAAAACGTTCAAAACGTCCCATTTTTAATGTATTAAGAACATTTCTTCTTGATTATACAAAAGTTAGAGGAACATTTAATTCTATCATTTTGAAAATGTTATAAGAATGTTACATTTCAGCGTTCTCTTAACGTCTAAAACACCTTTTTTATGTTTAAAGAATGTTTTTTATTGGTAATGCAAATGTTAGAGGAAGATTCCATGGAAACATTATGAGAATGTTCTTAAAACACCCATTTTTTAATATTTAAAGAAAATTTTTTTCTTGGTTATGCAAACGTTAGAGAAACATTTTATCATTTTGAAACCGTCATGAAAACATATCTTTCTGAATGTTTTTTAAGCATTCAAATTTTTTTAATGCATTAAGAACGTTTCTTCTTGGTTATACGAACGTTCTATTATTTTGAAAACGTTATGAGAACGTTCTAATGATTTTACTGAAAAACGCTATTCAACATAGTTCTGAGAACGTACAAATAAATATCAAATATTAATAATGTTATAAGAACATCCCATAAACATTATTTTAAGAATGATTAGTCCTAACATTTACATAACCATTAGTGAACTATTTTCTTAATAACAGCTCCACTTATGAATCATTCACTATAAGTCAGTTGAGTCAGTTTTCACTTTACACTGTTGGAGAATCACAGAAATAATGATCTAGAACTGATCAACATCAGTGAGAGCTAAACTACTAGTAATTATTGAACAGAATGCTGATTAATAAATGCATTTACATGCATTTTATCCAAAGCGACTTACAAAAGAAGAGCAAATTTTCTTAATATGCAATGCCAGATTTATTAGACAAATAGATTAGGAAGCAAGATAAAGATAAAGATTTTTTTGTTTTGCATGCAATGCAAGTTTATTTGATTTCATTCAGACAGAATTGAACGCCAGCACATCTTTTTCCAGTTTCGCAACTTAAAAACCAGCCAAGTGCTCTGATGCATCATCGTTTTTGAGTCCCAACATGCAGAACAAAGCTCTCTGAGCTGCGATGCCAGTGATTGAGGTGTGACGTCCCGCAGTGTGTTTATAAAAACACCAGCAACAGTTTGACTTCCACACAGCGACGTGAAGCGGCTCAGAGTCACGGCGGAGACAGGAAAACAACAGCACTCACTTCCCATGAAGAGCAGTGATTGATGGGATGTTTGCTGTGTGAATGTTTAGCGTTCAGAGAGAGAATTTACACGAGAAATCACAGTTATAATGATGATCACTATCAGTATCTTTGAACTCTCTGACCTCTGCATTCTTCAGCTGCTGACTGAGTTTGTCACATAATCTGCCGTTCACCTTCAGCCTACGAAATGCATGAACTTACACTAAAGAAAGCTTGTTTATGATCTCTGCATTGGTGAGAAATGGCCTTTGATGTGTTTAAAGCGCGGTGGGAAGACGCCGATTGTTTTTCTCAGTGTGAGAGCGGATGATTTGAAGTTATTTCTGCGTGAGTTTTTCCTGATTGCACAATCTCCTGGCACACATCATGCCACTGCACTGGGGGTAAAAGCCTGAGATTTATGGGTGAATGTTTCAAATAAAACTCTGCTTGACAATGAGAAACCACATCACTGCATGGCTTTCATTCAGAGACCAAATAACAATCATTCACCTAAAGAAACCATGCTAAATGTAGCTTGCATTGCATTTGGATTTGTTCACAATAGCACACAGCTGCCTATGTTTGCAGTATGGATACAATATGTGCATAAAATAACAAGATGACCCGTGCATTTGACAAAATGTGCAATATAACATATAATAAGTGACTTTTGCTTTCGTCTGCTAAATGCATAAATGTAAATAATCAGAGCCAACTGCATGGAATATTGTATCCCATAATGCAATGTGCTCAACTTGATCTTCTGTGTCTTGTGTGTGGCGAATGATCCAGAAATGGAAAAAAATTATCATACTCCCAAATAATAAGACATTAAACTGCAAAATGACCATTTATTTCACAGATAACTGATTATTTAGAAACCAAACACTCAAGCTATAATGATTGTATATAGTTTGTATATATAGATTGTTTTATATATTGTATGTAATTGTTTACTGCAACATCATTGATATGCTATTATGATTTTTGTTAATATGTTAAATTAGGTCTTATTTTCTATTTGTTTTCATTTTAATTTTGTTAATTGTTTGTTTTATTACTTTTTTAATAATTTGTCTATATAGTTTTTAATAAGTTGTAGTTTTAGTTTATTTAGTTTTACTTACCTTAGTAACAAAAAATGAGAAATAGCTGAAATAAAAAAAGAAAATGTTCATTTTAAATTTTATTTATTTTATACTTTATATAAATAAATATAAAATAAATGTCATTTATTTTATACTAATTTTATTTCAGCTACATTTCTCATTTTTGTAGCTTAAATAAAATTTGTATAAAATAAATGAAATTTTAAATGAAAATCATACACACACAATTAATGTATAATTTATGTATAATTCGTTTCACTCGGATATATGTCACAAAATAGAAGAAAACATCTTTCGCTGTTGTATGTCTTCTTTAAGTAATTTTCGAGCTTAATGACCACAGATTTATTTAGAAAACTCTGTTTATTTACAAGTATTCAGAACTCAAACTCTACACTATTCAACAGAATTATATCTCCTTCAAAAGTTACATATGTTTGGATGCCGTGCTCTTTCTCCTGAACCCCGTCGAGTCGTGACCAGCCGTCTCTGTGAGCTTCTGCTCTGTGACTTTTCGTCTGTTTTCTGCTCCAGCTGGTGAAACACTGCATCTTAGTAAACTGATGATTGACTGAGTAAACAGCACTGAAATGAGTAAAAGTCGAAGAGAGCAGAGAGCTGAATAAACCTCACGGGAAGACATTTGTCCTCTTTTATTCCTCCACAACAGGCTCCTGTGCACTCTGACCCTGTGACCTTTGACACAGAGATGGAAACTTGACCCTCAACATCATCAGCGCAGAGGTCAGAGGTTGTGGTGTGTGTACTGAACGGACCCCTAAAACACACACACACACACACACACACACAAAGACCGTCAGCAGCAGTTTAACCACCATAGAGAATACCACCTTTACTTGAGTCACTCAAGTACATTTTAATGTTTTTGAAAGAAGTCTCTTCTGCTCACCAAGCCTGCATTTATTTGATCCAAAATACAGCAAAAATATCAATATTGTGAAATTGTTTTATTATTTAAAGTGACTGATTTGTATTTGAATATATTTTCAAATGTAATTTATTGCTGTGACTTCAAAGCTGAATTTTCAGCGTCATTACTCCAGTCTTCAGTGTCACATGATCTTCAGAAATCATTCTAATATGCTGATTTGCTGCTCAAGAAACATTTCTGATTATTATGTTGAAAACAGCTGAGTAGAATTTTTTCAGATTTCTTTGTTGAATAGAAAGTTCAGAAGAACAGCATTTATCTGAAATAGAAATCTTTTGTAACATTATAAATGTCTTTATCATCACTTTTGATCAATTTAAAGCATCCTTGCTAAATAAAAGTATTAATTTCTATAATTTTTTTCCCAAAAAAAAAAAAAAAGATACTGACTCCAAGCCTTTGAATGATATAGTGTATAATGTTACAAAAGCTTTTTTTTTTTTTTTTCAGATAAATGCTGATTTTTGGATCTTTCTATTCATCAAAGAATCCTGAAAAAAAATTACTGAACTGTTTTAAATATTGATAATAATAATAATAAATGTTTGTTGAGCTGTAATGATGCTGAAAATACAGCTTTGATTCTTTGGATCTTTCTATTCATCAAAGAATCCTGAAAAAAAATTACTGAACTGTTTTAAATATTGATAATAATAATAATAAATGTTTGTTGAGCTGTAATGATGCTGAAAATACAGTTTTGATCACAGAAATAAATTACAGTTTAACAGATATTCACATAGAAAACAGTTATTTCAAATAATAAAAATATTTCACAATATTACTGCTTTTGCTGTATTTCTGATCTTATCTCATTGATCTGAGCTTATGCACCTCAGTTTTTAAGTGAAAAGGGCATTATTTGTGGATAATTTTAGCAATGTTCACTAAAAAACTGAGACTTCAATGATACCTATGATCAACCAGTTTCTAAAAAGAAAAACAAAACCTGTGCTAACTGAAAGAAAATAAGCAAATAAAAGATTTATAAGCACGTTTCTGAAGGCCAGTCATTTTTAACCGGTGTAAGAAGGTGGGGAAAAAATCCCAAAAGAGTTCAAAAGTTATCCGTTTTTTGGGAAGTTTTTAAAAAGACCCTGCGCAAGAAAAAGTCAAAATGTTAAGTTGCATTTTCAGAGCCAAGAAAAAGCAGTGTGTGTCAAGTACAAGACCTGAAAACCTGTCATGATCAGACAGATCCTACATGAATGAATGAATGAATGAATGAATGAGTGAACACATGAGTGAATGTCCAAGTGTTCCTTTCAGAGAATCTGAGCTGAACTTCTGATGGAGGAGAGGAAAAGAAAACAGATCGTTAGCAGGCGAATCGTTCATGTGCCTCATGTGAAACGCTGATTATAACACCGATTTTAAAAAATTAAGTAATTTAATTTTATTTAATTTTATTTTATTTTATTTTATTTTATGTAATTTAACTTAATTTAATTTAATTTAATTTAAGTAATTTAATTTAATTAATATAATTTAATTTAATTTAATTTAATTTAATGTTAAGATTAACATTTCAGTTCATTAAAAAAAAGGTCAAAATTAACTATACAGAAAAAGGGCAGAAATAAAACAGTGCAATGCAATTAAATGCAACAGTGTTTCTGTTCAGATAAAGAACATGAAAAGCAATAATATACTGATAAAGTGACATTCATCTGCTTGTGATTGGACGAGCTCCGCGTCAGTCATCGACAGGGGGCGTGGCTTTGAGGTCTCTCTCTCTGTAACGCGTGTCTGCGACTCAGTTTGAGTGTCAGTGATTCAGTGACGGACAGAATCATCATCATCATCATCATCATCATCATCATCATCCTCACTGTAACAGCTTTACGAGCACATTTCACTCACTGGAAACCTGTGTCATTCCCAGCGAGGATCGTGAAACTGAAAGTCTGTGGGAAGTTTGTTGAACACTGTATTTCAAGAGTCTCGTTTTGGATTTATTTGGGTTCGTGTTTGAGACTCTGTGAACTTCATCAAAGCGCGTCACAATGTGTCTCCAGAGTTTGCTGTGGCTTCTCGGTGTGTTGGGCTTCTGCGCTCGAGCGCTCGGGGCTCGTGAATGCGTACCGTGCGCGCTGCGCTCCTGCCCGCTCGTCGGCGCGCTCGGGTGCGGTTCGGCCCGGGTTCTGGCCCGTGACCCGTGCGGCTGCTGCGAGCGGTGCTCTCGGCTGGAACTCGAGCTGTGCGGCGGGCCGGACTGGACTCTGGGCTACTGCGGATCCGGACTCACCTGCGCGGCGCTCAACGGAACCGGACCGGCGCGCATACCTGAGACGGGTGTCTGCAGAGGTCAGTGACGGGCGTGAGCTTCAACTCGAGTTCATGACACTGAATGCATGTTTATAAAGCATGTAAGACCACCCATGACGAGGGTTGTTGGTCTTTTGCAGTGTTTGGAAATGTTTCTCTAGTTTGGCTTCTTGCGCATCGCCTCGTGATTGATTGATTCTGTACTGAGTTGGTTACTGTGACAGTACCGTGGTTAAGCAATGTGTGCCATGATATTGATTGATAGGTACTATAGCAAATGGTACTCCAAGAATACCATGCCAAAACCATGGTATTGCCATAGTTACTTGTCCAAAATACTTTAGTATTGCCAAAGCATGGTATTTGCCATAGTATGTCCGAAATACTATAATATTGCCATGGTACATGTCCAAAAAAAAACATGGTATTGGCCATAGTGTGTCCGAAATACTATAGTATGGTGATGGTACATGTATAAAAACATGGTATTGCCATAGTTCCTTGTTAAAAATACTATAGTATCGCCATGGTACACGTCCAGAAAACTTGGTATTTGCCATAGTATGTCCAAAATGCTGTAGTATTGCCATTATATATGTCAAAAAAAAAAAGCATGGTATTTGCCATAGTATGTCCAAAATACTATAATATTGCCATTATATATATCTAAAAACATGGTATTGCCATAGTTACTTGTCCAAAATACAAAAAAATCGTGGTATTGCCATAATACCATATCCAGAAAATAATACCATGGTACTTTTGGTACTTTTTTAGTTAGTTTACACTTATTTTGATACCCATTTTGTTACTATGAGGTTTATAACATCCAAATTGTGAAGTAATCAAGAATAATCCAGTTATTCATAATATTTGCTCAGTTAATGTGAATCTAGGTTAAGCATTCCAGTCTAAATTCTCATTCAGTTCGTAACTCATTGATTTAATAATGACGCTAATGTAACTGCACGAGATGATTTGGCTCACGACTGACCGCAGTGTCCTGTGATTTGATTTATGATGTGATGTTAGGCTCCTGTCCAAGAGTTTAGTCAGCAAAAAGTCATAATTGCATGCTGGAGCTGGACTTTCTCCAGGTCTAAACACTTGGATTGCTCCGGACGGCTGAGCGAAAGCAGAAGTCGGTCTGTGGGAAGGTTCCGGAGCTCAATTAGCCCTCGTCTTCATCTTCCTCCTGTGGGTCTGTGATTCATCCCAAGGGATCGCGTCCTTGATTGGGTTTTATTTACTAGGCAGTGTAGGGGTTAATTCCTTCACAAATGATCCCCTTTGAAAGAGTCTTAAAGGGTTAGTTCACCCCAAAATGAATATAAGCCCATAAATTACTCACCCTCAAGTCATCCTAGGTGTATATGACTATGTCCAGTCACGAGACTGGACTTCACGAGACTCACCGGCGCATGCGCAACGCTGACCTCATACGTCATCCACCCGGAGCTGCTTCCGTGTACAACTGTTGGCGCAAGCTACATTAAAGTGATTATTACGTTTTGAATATGGATATTTTTCTTACAAAAACGCATCGATTCGCTACAGGAGGCCTTTGTTCACCCCCCCGGAGCCGTGTGAGACACTTTTT
>NW_015623503.1:17149-29897 GCF_001515625.1 Sinocyclocheilus rhinocerous | reverse complement strand
CTCTCTGCTGCCCTGAGTTTGGTCCGATGCTCACGAAGAACATCAGATACCCAGGGGTTAGAAGGGGCAACTCGTGCTGGCCTGGAGGAGAGAGGACAAATATCGTCTAGACCAGGGGTAGGCAAGTTCGGTTGGAGCTGAATTCTGCAGGACTGCGGCTCTCTAGGACCGAACTTGCCTACCCCTGTCCTAGGTGTATATGACTTTCTTCTTTGGCGCAAGCTACATTAAAGTGATTATTACGTTTTGAATATGGATATTTTTCTTACAAAAACGCATCGATTCGCTACAGGAGGCCTTTGTTCACCCCCCGGAGCCGTGTGAGACACTTTGTTTTTTTTTATAGATGGGCACTTTTTATTGAACTTATTTTGGACTGATGCATGCAACACCCGCTGAGTGGCATTAAACAGCTTGAAAGATCAAAGACAATTTTTAATATAACTGCGACTGGATTCGTCTGAAAGAAGAAAGTCATATACACCTAGGATGACTTGAGGGTGAGTAATGTATGGGCTAATTTTCATTTTTGGGTGAACTAACCCTTTAATGGATGCTGTGATTGAGTTTGTCTGCGGGTGAACGTGTCTCTCGATCCTGAAATCAACACCTGAGAGCACGAAATAAAAAGTCTTAAAGTCATTTTGTAGCTGGTGCTTTTCAGATTCAGATATTCTCCGTGTGGTATGTTTTCAGAGCGTGATGATGGGAAATAAATTCAGATGTCATTTGAGCATCTCAAAAATTTGAGGTTAAATAATGAGTGTCATTTTCCAGCCACTGATTAACCAGCATCTCTTTAGCATAGTAATACATTATTCATGATTGTCATCACGTTAATTACCTCTTCCCCCCATTAGCAAAGAAATTAATGAGGCTATTTATATTCTGACATGGCTGAAGGCAAATGAAAGACATGAAAATGAAAAGAGCTTGTTGAATATTGAATATCAGTCTTTTTGGGGTACATCCATTTGTCATACGCTCTTGAAAATAAACGTTCTCATCACTGATGGTTCCATGAAGAACCTTTAACATCCATGGAAACTTTTCCACTGCAAAAACTGTTCATTAGATTATTAAAATATTCTTCATGCTAAGAACAAATTGGTTCTTGTGAATAAAGGAAAAATAAAGATTCTTGACTGGCATTGATGGTTCCATGAAGAACCTTGGAACATCCATGGAAATTTTCCAATGCACAAACGTTTCTTTAGATTATTAAAATGTTCTTCAAAAGGTTCTTCAACACTCTTAAAAATAAAGGTTTCAAAGGAGGTTTTCGCAATAATGCCATAGAAGAACAATTTTTGGTTCCCCAAAGAGGCTTTCTTAAAAGAATAATTTTTCTTAGTGTTAAGAACATTTTAATAGTCTAAAGAACCGTTTGTCCAGTGGAAAGGTTCCATGGTTGTTAAAGGTTCTTCATGGAACCACAGATGCCAGCCTTTTTTTTTTAAGTGTGTAGATTTTGTTTGTACACCGTCAGAATATTTGCACTGCATTTATGAATTTGTTGGACAAAAAAATAATGATAATTTTCTGCAGTTTATTCTGTTCTATAAACAAATCCTGCAAATGTGCTAATTAACAATCTCTGCATCATCAGTATTGCATATTTAAAGCTACAGTGCGTTATTTCAGCACGACTAGAGTCTCCAAACAGAATAATGACTGTTTTCGAACAGGTTTCCCAAACACTGGTCCAGTATGAATCCATCTTAGCAGTTCAATCACTGTCAGTCCGAACGGCCAATTTCAGAAGTCTCAGAGACTTCCTCTGAGGTCAGTCCTGTCTGGATGCCAAGAAAAACTGTCTCCATGTCCTTCTGTTTACCTTTTTATACAGATAAAATATCAGCTTCCCACATTTGACCGTAACTAGTATAAGAGAAACCACACTAGTGAGGAGTACGCAACATGTTTGCTATCAACCTTCTTGAAACTGATTAAACTAGTTATCATGTGGACTTTAGATAACAACACTAGACCAGACTGTTTTTTATTACAGACTAATCTGTATTCAACAAGTACGTTTCTGGGGAAAAATCATAGTATTGCCATAGTACCATATCCAGAAGTCCTTTGATAATATCATGGTACTTTTTAGTTAGTGGAAAAACCTTTACACTTATTTGGATTCCCATTTTGTATAATACCTTTTCCAAAATACTGTAGTATTGTCATGGTACATCTCCAAAAACATAGTATTGCCCCAAAATACTCTAGTATTGTCATGGCACATCTCCAAAATAGGGGTGGAACGGTTCAACTTACTCACGGTTCGGTTTGTATCGCGGTTTTAGAGTCACGGTTTCGGTATGGTTCGGTAAGTGCTATGTTTAGGCAATATTGGATACTTACCAAGAGGGGCATTTTGACATAATTTTTGTGTGAATTTGTCCATTTAAACACAATACTTCAGAGAGAGCACAAATCTTCTCACTGCGCGCGCGAGCTCGCATCCTCTGGCTCTTAAATGTTTAAACTGGCAAAGCTTAAATGAGTTTAGCTTAAACACAGATATCAACGTGTGCTGTTCAGGTCTCACCTGTGCGCGCTATCAGCACCCGGATGATGACGGAATAAATGATCATATTCCAGCATACGGCATTCGGATTGAACAAGAGTGAATGGTTTGTCCATGTTTTTTTTTTTTTTCATCGCTGTTGTTGTAATGCATTGGGAAGCCAGAAAGCACATCCATCAACAGAAACATATATTAGCCGAACCCTATTTGTTTTACGTGTTTATTTATAGCAAACCATATTACAGATGCGTTGTCAGATTTAAATTGAACCACGGTCCTAGTGCGTGCCGAACCGTGTGTGGAGAACCGTACGGTTAGATTTTTTTCCGCGAACCGTTCCACCCCTACTCCAAAAACATGGTATTGCCCCCAAAATACTATAGTATTGTCATGGCACATGTCCAAAAACATAGTATTGCCATAGTACCTTGTCCAAAATACTACAGTATTGCCATGGTATATGTCCAAAAATATGGTATATGTCCAAAATACTATAGTATTGCCATAGTGCCATGTCCAGTAGACCATTGTTTGACCATTGAATTTTTAGTTGGTAGAGACACTTTTACACTTCTTTTGATTCCCAGTTTGTTGCTGTGATGTTTATAATGTCCAGATGTCAAGTGATCCAAAATTAGACTTTTAAATTAGACTTTAGACAGCTGTTTTTATTAGAGACGGGAAAGTACGTTTCCCGTGTTTATTCATCCTTCTGGATTTTCTAGTTTGATCCAGACTCTGTTTGGTAAACCTGTGCAGATAAACACAAACCGGTCTCTGATCGGTAGACGTGAACAGATGTGCTGTGTGGGCGCCAGTGTTCGGGGTCGTGTGAAAATATAAAAATGTCCTCGCAGGAAGTATTCAAGTGGAAAAGACGTTGGCGGAGCGGATCATTCTGAGGTGACAGGAAATAATAGGGAAGGTTTTGGCAGGGTGTTCGACGGCTGGTTTGAAAAGCCTGTTTGTGATGGCACTGTCTGAGTGAGAAGAACCGCAACATGGGTTTCCACAAACGGGACGTTTCTGTGCCAAATGCACCAATATCTGGCTGCTTTGGTTTCAGTGCTCAGTCATGTCTAAGAATGAGGTTACTGTATTAGCCAGTTTGTGCCTTATAATAAATAAAAAAAACATGTTATACCTCAATTGACAGTGAGATCAATCAACGACAGTGAGATCAACATCTACTCTCACTGTAGATCTGTTTTTATTTCTCCTCAGGACTTTTAGAATAAAAATCTCTGCCCCCAAATACTATAGTATTGCCATTATACATGTCCAAAAACATGGTATTGCCCCCAAAATACTATATTAATGTCATGGTACATGTCCAAAAACATGGTATTGCCCCAAAATACTATAGTATTGCCATTGTATATGTGCGAAAACATGGCATAACCCCCCAAAATACTATATTATTGCCATGGTACATGTCCAGAAACATGGTATTGCCCCCAAATACTATAGTATTGCCATGGTACCTCTCCATAAACATGGTATTGCCCCCAAAATACTATAGTATTGCTGTGGTACATGTCCAAAAACATGGTATTGCCCTCCAAAATACTATATTATTGCCATGGCACATGTGCAAAACAATGGCATAGCCCCAAAATACTATAATATTGCCATGGTACATGTCCAAAAACATGGTATTGCCCCCAAAATACTATAGTATTGCTGTGGTGCATGTCCAAAAACATGGTATTGCCCCCCAAAATACTATATTATTGCCATGGCACATGTGCAAAACAATGGCATAGCCCCAAAATACTATAGTATTGCCATGGTACCACTCCAAAAACATGGTATTGCCCCCAAATACTATAGTATTGCCATGGTACCACTCCAAAAACATGGTATTACCCCCAAATACTATAGTATTGCTATGGTACATGTCCAAAAACATGGTATTGCCCCCCAAAATACTATATTATTGCCATGGCACATGTGCAAAACAATGGCATAGCCCCAAAATACTATAGTATTGCCATGGTACCACTCCAAAAACATGGTATTGCCCCCAAATACTATAGTATTGCCATGGTACCACTCCAAAAACATGGTATTACCCCCAAATACTATAGTATTGCTATGGTACATGTCCAAAAACATGGTATTGCCCCCCAAAATACTATATTATTGCCATGGCACATGTGCAAAACAATGGCATAGCCCCAAAATACTATAATATTGCCATGGTACATGTCCAAAAACATGGTATTGCCCCCCAAAATACTATATTATTGCCATGGCACATGTGCAAAACAATGGCATAGCCCCAAAATACTATAGTATTGCCATGGTACCACTCCAAAAACATGGCATAGCCCCAAAATACTATAGTATTGCCATGGTACCACTCCAAAAACATGGCATAGCCCCAAAATACTATAGTATTGCCATGGTACCACTCCAAAAACATGGTATTGCCCCCAAATACTATAGTATTGCCATGGTACCTCTCCAAAAACATGGCATAGCCCCAAAATACTATAGTATTGCTATGGTACATGTCCAAAAACATGGTATTGCCACCAAATACTATGGTATTGTCATGGTACATGTCCAAAAATCATGGTATTTCCATAGTACCTTGTCCAAAAATTCAAATTTTGTTACTGTGAGGTTTATAATGTCCAAATTGTCAAATAATCCCAAATTAAACTTTAGATAGCAGTACTGTTTTATTAGAGACTTAAGAATGTCTAGGAATGTGGTTACTGTACTAGCCCGTACAGTTGAGTTTGGGCCTCATAATAAATCAAAAAACACGTTATACCTCAATAGTTTCTCCTAGACGACAGTGAGATCAATGGGAGAGTTAAGTTGATTTCCACATCTACTCCCACTGTAGGTCTGTTTTTATTTCTCCTCAGGACTTTTAGAGTAGAAACGCATCTCTATTGCGTCTCCTGAACAGTTTTCTTCTGGTTAGATTGGTGAGCGTTTGTGAGCCAAGCCCCAGGAGAGCATCATGGGGGACCGTAGGAGCTGCTGAAGCCGCTTTGTCTTTGTTTATTCACATGCGGCGGGCTTGGGGGGTCTTCGGCCAGAACCTAGACTTATTTAACACACATGCGGATGGCAGAGGAAAAACACAGAGATTCATGTGAAGGACATGGAGAACTCCAGGAGAGCTCACGAGAAACCAGAGGCAGAAAGACTGGAGCTGTTTTTAGTGTAGGACAATTCAGTTGCTCAGAGATTTCTCTTTCTCATTTACGTCAAGAGTCAGTTTTGTTTCAGATGTTCTCCGTGGGATTTTTTCTCATTGGGGTTTTATCGTTAGTATAGATTAGTTTACATAACAGGTTTATTAGCCTATGATTAACTGAAACTAAAATTAAAACCATACATATTCGCCATTCAAAATAAAAAAGCGCACTTTTTAATTTTATAATGCCGTTTTATTGCTCTTCTTCTTAGTAGGTGCATTTAAAAAATATTTTCCCAATGAATCCTGGACTCCTGATCAAAATGATAAATTAATATAAGGACAGCTACAAAAAAAAAACTGTTGTCGTTCCAACCTGACGGATGACAGTCGTGACAAATAAGCAGAATCCCGGAAAATAAACCGTGGAACTTTGACCAATGAGACAACAGTTTACTCGCGCGTGACTTGTATTAACAAAGTTGGTCCGTTTAGAAACTTTGCCATGTGAAAGCGAACCGCACCAAGAATAAAAAGCAACATTGTAATCATTTTAATCCCTGTTTCGGAAACAAAGCTATCGATCTACAGGTGTGAAAGCACCCTAAAAGTCTGACACGCCGTCAAAATAAAAGTCCCGCCTCGAACACATCAGCCAAACAGAAAAACTTATCGGCCGATGCCGATATTTGAAAAATGGCAGATATCGGCCGATATATCGGTCGACCACTAATAGACATATTTAAAAAATAAATAAAAAACACTCAAAAATCACTCAATAAAATTACTAAAACTAAAATTAAAGTGAAAACAGAAAAATTAAAAAGTCTAAAACAAAATATTAACAAAAGTTAAGTTAAGTTAACTGTTAAGTTTAGTACCTACTAGTGTTCTTTTAGTATTATTTATATACTATTATAGTATTTATTAATATTTTGAATTAGCTTTTATTTTTATATTTACAGTTTTTATTTTAATTTTAGTTTAAGTTTTAGTAATATTTTCATGTGCTTTTTGAAATTATTTCTATTTAGCTTTAATTTATTATTAAAATAATGGTTTTATTTCCGTTTAGTTTTAGAAATTTTAGTACTTCAGCTTAAATTTATTTTATTTTAGCTAGTTGCCATGGCAACATTTCTCATTTTCGTTTAGTTTTACTTGAAGTACTGAAATAACTAAAACTATCAACTAAAATCAATAAATGAATATTTAAATAACTGACAAAAACACACAATAAAATTGCTTAAAATTTTACTACAAATAAAGTGAAAACAGTAAATATAAAAAAATATGAAATGTTATTACATGTATAGTTTACTAAGGTGTTATTTTAACATTATTCATATACTATGATAGTATTTATTAATATTTCTAAATTAACTTTTTTATGTTTTCAGTTTTTATTTTAATTTAAATTGTGCTTTTTAAAAATTATTTCTATTTAGCTTTAATTTATTTTTTATTCCAGTTTAGTTGTAGTTATTTTAGTACTTCAACTTATTTTATTTCAGTTATTTGCCAAGGCAACATTTCAAATTTTTATTCATTATGTTTTTCATCTAATATTTATTAACTATTTGTAACTATGAGCAGTAATAATAGTGATGTTTGAATACTTGACCTACATTAGATGTGAAGCTTTTAAATGAAGGTAAATCTGAGAACAACAGGCGAACGTCTCCGCTTTCTCTTCATCTCACTGCTGTCTAGGAGAAACAATTGAGAGATCTTTCCAGGCACAACAATGTTAAAGCGTCTCTGTTTGGCGCCATTCTGTGGAACGAAAGCAAACAAATCTCAGTGACAGCCGAGACGGAGACAAAACGTCCCTGACAAACGAGTCTGGTTACCATGGTAACGCTGTCTTCTTCTCCGCAGCGGTACCCGACGCGACGGATGCAGACGAGCGCTGCCCGCTGGTGAGCGGCTGTGAGAGCGTGGATGGAGAGTGTGTGTGTGAATCCAAACACTCCTGCATCCAGACCTACAGCTTTCCCAACAGAGACGCATGCGTGCATGCTGGGAAAACAGGTGCGTATGTCACCCTCAAAATAACAGGGCTTACATGGGTCCTTTGTGGGTTTGATCAAATTCAAGGCCATAACGAGTCTTAAATAGTATAACAAAAGTTAAAATATACAAAAAATGGCCAAGCAAATTTGCTAAAATATTATAAAATTACATGCATATATATTTTCTACCAATATATATTTTTTGGATATTTTTGAAAATATATTTAAAAAATATAAATTTATTTTTGAAAAAAGCATTTAAAAATAAATTTTGCCCTCCATACATCACATTGGAAGAAAAACTGTAACACATGTGAGCATATAACACGTTTGAATAAAAATAAATTATGAAGTCTAAATGCAGGCTTTTTAAATATATTTTGGTATATGAAGGTTGAAACTAAATATATTTTCAATTTTTAAAAATATATTTAATTGAGCTTCATTGTTTACAACATATATTTAGCATATATTTAAAATATATTTTGGCCAGAAAAAATATATTTTTTGCCATATGGGCAAATTTGGGGATGGAAAAACAGCATTGTGATATGGATATGTGAATATTAAACTTCAAAAAGCTATGATTCAATTAAATAAATTGTTAAAAGTTAAAACATGGCGCTGTTGTGTGTTTTTAGAGCAGTTCGCAGTCAGTGAATCCTGCACATTTATGTCTAATGATTGCTTATTGATGCACCTTTGATGAATTTACAATGTTTACTTTATGGTTTTTATATTATAATATGTTTTAGATGGTTGTAAGATGCATATTTTATGTGTCTCATCTTTTTGAATAAGTAGCTTTAAGTAGAAAAGCATAGACATTTCAAAATAAGAGTCCTACTGTATTTCGGGCTTGTCATTGATTAAAAGTCCCTCATTATGCATTTTTTTTGGGGGGGTGGGGGGTATTATTGGTATTTTGGTTCCCATATTTGTCTGATATTTTTGAATGAGCAACTGGAAGTAGTAAAGTATAGATATTTCAAAGTAAGAGTCCCTGTATAATTTAGTAATGTTTACGATTAAAAGTGCCTCATTATGCATAAAATCTTTTTAAAATTGTATGTATTTATTTATTTTTTGGTTATTATTGATGTTTTGGTTCCCATATTTCTCTCATCTTTTTGAAAGAACAGTCAGAAGCTAAAGTTAATAAAGCACAGACATTTCAAAATAATAGTCCAGGGGTATTTTAAGCTTCTTTATGATTAAAAGTCCCTCATTATGCATAAAATCTTTTATTTTATTTTTATTTTTTTTTGTTATTATTGATGTTTTGGTTCCCATATTTCTCTCATGTTTTTAAACGAGCAGTCGGAAGTAGTAAAGATAAACATTGTATTTCAAGCTTGTTTATGATTAAAAGCCCCTCATTATGTATACATCTTTTTTTCTAATTATAATTAGTATTTTGGTTATACAATAAACAGTATCTGGCATTTAAATCAGCATAAACTCTGAACCGATCCATCACAGGAAAGAAAGACTAAGAACATTATTTAACACATTGAACATATAGATTTTATTAGTATCGGCACAATAATCTTTTTATTGCCTTTCTTTTCATTGCGTTCAGATTAGAACACGTCCCAAAATAGACATGTGCGTAGCTCTTCTGGGACGTGTTTTAACAGGTTTATGCATGATATATCTTTACGTAAACTATCGTGTTACATCGTTTATGTTCAGCATAAAGTTATTTGAACCTGGATGTATTTAAATTCATTGAACCAGAAATGCGTCCAAGTTGCGATTTATATGCCGCATTAATCATGGTCTGTTAATCATCACTAGCCTGTGTTTGACCTGTAACTCTCTGTGTTTCTCAGGTTCTCTCCGTCACGATCACAGACACAGGTTTGTGGGTCCCGTGAACCCGGCGTGTGTGTTTTCTGGCTGTAATCTGACGGCCGACGGCTGTGTTTGTTCGTCTCAGAGCTGCGACGATCACTTCACGTACGCCAACCGCAGTCAGTGCCAGCGAGCCGCAGGTAACGCAGCGTTTCCAACACATTCACACTGAACAGGACACTTGAAACGCATCTGATGTACAGTGAAGATCAAAATTAGAGAACAACCTACAATTTCCTAAATTTCAAGGTCACTGTTTAGTCCAGGGGTGCCCAAACTCGGTCCTGGAGGGCCAGAAGAATGTGTTTTTTGAACATTAAAGCATGTCAACATATTCTGTTACACCAAATACACAAAATAATGATCTTTAAAAAAGCATCATATGACCCCTTTAAGCATATTTCATAAATTAATTGTATTCTGAAGCACAGTAAATGAGATATTTGAAAAAGAACTCTGATCAAAATTAGAGAACGCTTACAGATACCTCCCAGTTATTGGTGTGAATCTGGCACCTGGTGCTAATTTCATTAATTATATTTCAAACCCTATTTAACTGGCAGCATTCCTCTAATTTTCACTGAGATTGAAAGATGGCGGGTTGCTCTAAAGTGACTGAAACCCTGCGAAAGGGAGGCGGTCCAGATGAAGGCCAAAGGGACGACACTTTCAGAAACTGGTCGTTCCAAATCTGTAATTTCTTGAATATTGCAGCTTTGCAATGACTCTAATTCATTCAAGTCCCCTAAAAAGGCTGGTCGTCCACTTAAGACAAATGCACGAGAGGATAATGCAGAGACTCTCAATGGGGAATCGGTTCAGCACTGCAGCTGGAATTGCTCATCAGTTCAACATGTTAGTATAACAGTGGCATACCCACAGCTAATATAACTTCAGATTTTAAGCGATGAAGATGAATAATATTTTTTAAAAACAAGTATTTATAGATTGTTCTCTAATTTTGGTCTCCACTGTAGATGAAGGTTTCCAAACATGTGCACACAGCTAACAGGGAATGTTCTCACAACTTTCACTAACGTTTGTTAAAAGTTATATTAACGTTAGGACAAAACGTTCTTAAAGTAGCGTTTGTGGAATGTTCTTATGATGTCATTTGTACTCGATGGATGTTCTAAGAAACGTATTTGTAACCTTTAAATAGCGTTCTAATCACGACAAGAACACTGGGTATTTTAATGTTCTTAGAATATTGAAAATAAACGCTCAAATAACGTTCTATTTTGGGTGGAAATGAAGTTGGTAGAATGTTATAAGAAACGTTTTTGTAACCTTTAAATAACGTTCTAATCAAAACTGGACTTTTCAACATTTTAGAAACCTTTCGAAACAACGCTCCCACTACGTTTTAATTAATTAAAATAAATTAAATTTGTTACACATCAGGAATCTCGCCTTTGTAAATGAGCGTGAATTATCAGCAAAAGCATGATTAAAGCATGATATTATAAGAGAGCATTTCTTATGGGAAACTCTGGATTAAGAATATTTAAGAAACAAACAAATGCAAATGGCAGAAGATTGATGGATCTTTGAATTCTGTGCACATTTTCTGCAAAGCAACAATTAATATTATGAATAATTGTAATTTTATGTTGCTGTTGGCACTATTTTATTGAAGCAATAAAGCCACTGTGGGTCATTTTACTATGATTTCACCTGATGTAAACTTTTACCGTGGTAAAATCACTATAATGCACTATAAACTTAATCCATCTAATAATCCCTCTTGATTAAAGCATGATATTATAATATAAATTTACATTATTTTTAAGTTATAAAAGGCACTGTACCGACTGTTGTAATTTTGTTGCAGTTATTTTACTATCAATGAGATACTACTATAGTTTTTTATTAGTAGTTTGAATTCGTTTTTATTATAATATATTATATTTTTATTTTACATTTTTGTTAAAGTTTTAGTAATTTTTGGGTTTTTGTCATTTTGATTAGTTTTTTTTTTTAAGATGTCTATGTAATTTTTATTAATGTTTGTTTCAGTTTTAGTTATTTTAGTAGATGAAGCCAAACTAGATTCTTTTGAACTTTTTATTCATCTGTGAATCCTGAAAAATAAAATGCATCACAGTTTCCACAAAAATATTAATGTTTTCAGCATTGAGAATAATATTAAATGTTTCTTGAGAAGCAAATCAGCATATTATACTGATTTCTGAAGATCATGTGACACTGAAGACTGGAGTAATGATGCTGAAAATACAGCTTTGATCACAGAAATAAATTACAGTTTAACAGATATTCACATAGAAAACAGCTGTTTGAAATTATAATAATATTTCACATTTTTGCTGTATTTTTGATCAAATAAAAGCAGCCTCGGTGAGCTGAAGAGACTTCAAACCCGAGACAGATCTGCGACTCATTCCAGCGATACAGTAAACTGGGTTTCTCAGCGATTTTCTCCTTGCGTTCAGTGACGCCCCTTCAGCAGCCAAACACTGAGCGCCGCTTGTGTGCGATTACTCAAGCGCACATCTGTTGATCATTAGCTTGTTTGCGCAAGTGTCCGAGTGGGATGTGAGTGTCTGTTTGTTATCAACGCACAAGTGTGTAGCTTATATAACAGACTCGTCCCTGAAAACCAGGTTTCCGCCACATACGGCGCACATGTGATCAGGTATCTGGTTTTATCCTTGACTAAAGGAAATCTGCACGTGTTCTCAGTCAGAAATGCCCCATACAGCATATCTGAGAGACAGAAAAAATAAAAATTAATAAATAAATAAAATATTTATAGAGTTCAGATATATTTGAAAATATACATAAATGGCCAAAAATATATATTTGCATAAATATATTTTCTACCTATTGTTTTGTATATTTCTAAAAATATGTTTTAAAAATATACTTTTAATATACATTTAATATATATATTTTGCCCTCCATATATTTCGGTTTCAAAATATATTTAGGTAAATATATTTTCTACCAATTTATTTTTTGGCCATTTTTTTGTATATTTTAAAAAATATATTTTAAAAATATATAGATATTTTTTAAGCATTTAAAATTATATTTTTTCCCTCCATATATTTCTGTTTCAAAATATGTTTAGGTAAATATATTTTCTACCAGTATATTGTTTGGCAATTTTTGTATTTTTTTAAACACATTTTAAAAATATAAATATGTATTTTTAAAGCATTT
>NW_015623503.1:10421-17126 GCF_001515625.1 Sinocyclocheilus rhinocerous | reverse complement strand
ATTTTTTTTATTTTTTTTTGAAAAGCCTCTGTATGAATATAATTCAAAGACATTTATTGTGGCGGACAGGATAATCATTGAAAATATTACAAAGTGTCAACATATAATATATATTACAAATAGGAGTCAATATAATGTTTGCTTTATCTCCATAAGTCCATATCTGAAGGCAGACGGACAGGTTTATCATGTGAAGAGATTCTGTGGTCCTGCGTTTATAAACACGCCACATGTGAGCTGTTGATTATATTTTATTACAGAAACTGTGCACTTATCATTGAACCAAGTCAAGGACTGCAGTCGAGGGCGAAAGAACTGAAATATTTGCTCTTAAAGGGATTTCGTTCTCTCACAAAAGTTTGGTGTTCTTTTGAGAAACTTTGCGTTCCATAGAGAAAGCAAATGCAAAATTTAGTGGGAAAAGAATTTGTGAGAGAATGGGTAAAAATCAATGAATTATATTTTACGGTGATGGAAAAAATAAGAGATGGGAGAAAAAATATAATACTCTCGCAAAACCTTTGCGTTCCCCTGAAAAACTTTGCGTTTGCTCGCAAAGAACTCAAAAGTTTTGCAAGCAAATCCAAAGTTTCTTGGGGGAAGAATTTGCGAGCACCACGAAACATTTGCGAGAGAACAGAAAAAGCATTGAAAAGCATTGAAAAATAATAAAGCATTGAATTGTACTTCACACGTTGAAGTACAAAATGGCATTTGCAACCTATTTGTTGCAACCTTTCCCTCCGATGTTGTGCTGAAGTCTCACCCGGCACTGGAGCTGGGCTCATTGTTTCTCTTCACATGAAATATACCGAAAATCGATGTTAAACCAGAGGGCTTACCCCAAAAAAAGCCACACAGGGGCCGCCAGACTGAGCCGGCTTTGTTCTGCGCTGACTAGCATCCAAAGTCAGTCTCTGAACAGAGTGTGCATTGTAGGCTTTTTCCATGAGTAAACCCTGCTTGTCAACACAGCCTCCTCTGCCTGCGAGCTGCGCGCGACGGAGGAAGACTGCCGCCCTTGTGCCCTCGGTGCAAAGAAAAACACGTTCACAAAGAGCCGCTTCACTTTCATGAAAGAACGTCTGAGATCTCAGATATATGCATTGTTTACAAAGGGCCTTTCTGCGCCTATAAAACCAATTTCCGCTTACCCTGGAGGGTGTGTGTGTGTGTGTGAGTGTGTGTGTGTGTGAGTGTGTGTGTGTGTGTGTCTGCTGCCCAGACGTGATGTAAGTGTTGCTAGGCACTTTATACTATTACACCATTCTGCCCGTGACACATTTGAGCCATTTTCACGAGCAAATATATCACCTTAAATGAAGCCTTTGTGCTTTTGTTTGCCGAACGCGAGAGACGGCATTGTGGTGGCGATTTTTCCCATCACCAACGAATAGCTAATTATCCCCAACTGAGGATGTAAATAATGGCATATGCATTAGCCGCTGAATGCCTACATTATTGTGATTGGGCTTGGAGACGGACGGATTGCTTTGACCTCTGATGCTCATTACTGAATCAATCTGCATAAATGTGAACATGCACAGTGATGCGTTACATAATGCCATTAATGGAGTTTGCAGATGCAAAAATATTCTAATGGTAATAAACTATTGCTTAGCAATACCTCTGATTCTGCTTTAACATCTTTACAGGGGCTATTTGTATTGCTCGAAACTTGCTCTTTTAAACCTCATGAGATGTAATGTTCTTGGTTGTTGTTTCATTGAAGTATCAACTTTGTCTCCGATGTTTCTGACCCTAAAAACAGAACCCTAGTCGTCATCCAGTAAGAGTATAGAGCTGTAAAATGAATATGGAGAGCAACTCGGATCGTTTGATGAGAAATGATCGAGTTCGTATTGAGATCTCTGACTTTTGATCACAAACTTTGGTATCTGAGCACTCTTTGAGAAGTAGTTGAGATAACCTCTAAAACTCTTGAGGAAATATGTGTGAGATCATTGGA
The DNA here is from genome assembly GCF_001515625.1 of Sinocyclocheilus rhinocerous. Classification (NCBI taxonomy): domain Eukaryota; kingdom Metazoa; phylum Chordata; class Actinopteri; order Cypriniformes; family Cyprinidae; genus Sinocyclocheilus; species Sinocyclocheilus rhinocerous. Next base: position 15,157 of record NW_015623503.1, on the reverse strand, counting down.
GTCTTTCTTTGGAGAAATATCTAAGGAATATCTGAGAAATGCTCTCTATTTAATCTCATTCATTTTTTTTTTTACTGTAAAATAAATACAGACCCAAATTAGACTTTCTTGGGAGAAACATCTGAGAAAGTCTCATTTTGCTTTCCATTTAATCTCATTCTTTTAATTTTTTCTGCAAAATAAATACTTAGTCGTCATCCAGTAAGAGTCTAGAGCTCTAAATTGAATGTGAGGCAACTCAGATTGTTTGGTGAGAAATGACTGAGTTCATACTGAGATCTCTGGTTTTGCTAGCAGACTTATATCTGAGCACTCTTTGAGACAATTTTGAGGTAACTTTTGAAATCCTAGAGAAAATGTGTGAGATTATTGGAGTTTTTCTTGGGAGAAACATCTGAGAAAGTCTCATTTTGCTCTCCATTTAATCTCATTCATTAACATTCCTTTGTGTGAATGTGAAGCAGCTCAGATCATGTGATGAGAAATGATTGAGTTCATGTTGAGATTTTGACTTTGGTATCTTGGCAAATCTGAGCACACTTTGAGACATTGTTGAGATCATTTCTGCAACTCTATGTGTGAGATTACTGGAGTTTCTTTGAGAGAAACATCTGAGAAAGTCTCATTTTGCTCTCCATTTAATCTCATTCATTAAAATTTCTTCTGAGAAATAAATACAGACCCAAATGAGTCACCAGTCATCATCCAGTAAGAGTATAGAGGTGTGAAATGAATGGAAATCAACTCAGATTGTTTGATGAGAAATGATTGAGTTCATATTGAGATCTCTGACTTTGGTATCTTGGCAGATCTGAGCACACTTTGAGACATTGTTGAGATCACTTCTGCAACTCTATATGTGTGAGATTACTGGAGTGTTTTTGGGAGACACTTATTTTAATGACAGAAACACTCTGAATTCATTTCCGTCCTTCTGAGAACATTGTGGTATTTTTATCATGATAGCATCTGGAAAACCGTAGAATTACCATGGCACTATAGTTAAAAAACATGGTAATACCGTGGAACTTTGATATATATTATGGTACAGTATGATTGGTATATTTATATAGCATGGTATTTACATGGTACCTCATAGGATGCTTTATGGCAGCGTACCAGATTATTACCGTGGTACTTGTGTAAGAGTCTTAATGGATTCATTCAGCTACAGGACAGAGATGAATTCAGAGTGTTTCTGCCGTTAACGTGAGCGTCATATTCCTCCGTGACAATATTCAGAGAGGAAGTTGATCAATGTGAGCTTTGTGTGGAGCGGAGCTAAAGCAAACACCGCAGCACAGATAGTGTATTTATTCAGCGGTTTCTGCGGCTCGATCGCAGCCTCCACATTTCCTATGAGCCGCATACACACTGGCTCTATTCTCTGCCTCGTTTTGGGCTTTAAATAACCTCATTTTCTGTTACAGTTTTTTACGATTGCTTAAGCACAATTTTGAAAACAGGGCCCAGTTTGTCAAAACACTACACACAATTAACACAACCCTACACCAAAGTAGCACAACACTTCAGATCATTTGCAAAATGGAACACTTTTGTCAAAACTATACACAACTTTATAAAAACAATATTTTGTTACCATACGAAACACACATTTCATATGACTTTAATCTTTTTGAACCAGTTACACACTTATGATACGGTCTAAATCCTGACTGGAAATCCTCACAGATACCATTTTTCTCTAAGAAGGAACATAGCTGAGAGGATACTGCCTTTTCTAGTATTTTTGACAGAAAAGGGAGATTTGAGGTCAGTCTGTAATTACAGTTTTTTATGATTGCTTAAGCACAATTTTGAAAACAGGGCCCGGTTTGTCAAAACACTACACACAATTAACACAACCCTACACCAAAGTAGCACAACACTTCAGATCATTTGCAAAATGGAACACTTTTGTCAAAACTATACACAACTTTATAAAAACAATATTTTGTTACCATACGAAACACACACATTTCATATGACTTTAATCTTTTTGAACCAGTTACACACTGCTGTTGCTAACCTAAAACACTTTTAGCAAGTCTAATTCTCAGTGATTAGAGTACTGTAAATGAAGTACACAGAGAAAGTGCAACTATACAATAGTTCACCAAACACTACACAAGACCAATGCTGCAGACTGACGAAAATATCATTGATTTCTCTCCATATACCCAAATCAGTCAACATGGAGAATCACAACAAAACATGTCCCAGTTGTCATGCTACTACAGTAGTGTGCATAACACTGTTAGCTCAGCAAACAACAGACAAACGTAAAATACTGTATCCAGTACAGGTTACAATTACAGTAAATAACAACAACAAACATAAAAAATAATCTGAAAAAACTGACAATATTGTACAGAAAATACTACAGTAAACATACTATACATTATCTCTTCGCCTAGCTGGATCTGGCCAGAGAATTTCATCAACATCACAAGCAATATCCTCATTAGCAAGACAACGCGGGAAGAACCGTCTTGAATGTCGAATCCATCCTTGCACAGCTGCGGCGTCGACTTGGTCACAGGCGTCCTCCATGGCCTGAATGAGGGGTACCTGAGCCTGGGGCTGGAGATCGTAAACCTTCCACCGCCATGCAGAGAAAAACTCTTCGATAGGGTTTAGAAACGGAGAGTATGGTGGAAGGTATAGTACTGTCAACTGTGGATGGTGTTGAAACCAGTTCTGGACCAAAGCAGAGCGGTGGAATGACACATTGTCCCAGATGACAGTGTATTGTATCTGGTGCATTTCATTACCTGCTGTGACGATGTGGTGCAATCGGTCCAAAAATGCGAGAATGTGAGGTGTGTTGTAAGGGCCCATTTTGGCATGACGGAGGAGAACCCCATGCTGTGAAATGGCAGCGCAAAGGGTGATGTTACCCCCACGTTGCCCTGGGACATTGATTATAGCCCTGTGGCCAATGATATTTCTGCCTCTCCTTCTTGCTTTTGTGAGGTTGAACCCTGCCTCATCAATATATATGAATTCATGCAGGATTTCCTCAGCATCCATCTGCAAAACTCTCTGAAATACAGTGAAAGACAACATTGTGTAGTTCAGGATAGGTCTAGTATATTACAGTCAATGTAAAAAAGTAATGTGTGGAGTATGCAACATCACAGTGCTAAAGTGAACAATACAAACCTCCACATACTCATGCCGCAGCCGTTTGACCCTCTCTGAATTCCGCTCAAAAGGCACTCGATAAAGTTGTTTCATTTGAACCTGATGTCTTTTCAGGATGCGTGCCAGTGTTGACTGAGAGACCTGATGGACATTATTGAAAATGGCATGGTCACCGATAATGTTTGCTTGTAGTTCTCTGAGTCTGATAGCATTATTGGCCAAAACCATGTTTATTATCTCTCTCTCTTGTTCTTGCGTGAATATGGGCCCCCTTCCTCCTTGTCGTTCCCGACCCTCAATCCTATGTAGAGAATAATACATGTAACTTACTGTACAATGTCACAGGAAGGGGTATCACAAGTGCTGATATGGTGCATACAATAAGCGGCTGATTACTGTAACTGTAGACAGATCTTCTTTTACCTGTTTTCCTGTCGAAAAGTCCTTATGACAGATGCCACTGTATATCTGCTAAGATTTGGCTGAACTCTCAGTCCAGCCTCCCTCAGCGTCAATCCGTGGTTCACAACATGGTCCACTAGTGTTGCACGAATGTCATTTGATAAGTTTGGTCCTCTTCTTCTTTGTGCACGTTCTCCTCCTGCTTCAGGTCTTCCTCGGCCTCTGCCTCTTTCTCCTCCTCTGTGTACTCCTCCTCTCACCCTCACTCTTCTTCTGACTCCTTCCATTTTGGTTGAAGGCAGGTGAACCTACCTGCTGCATTTTTATAGTGCTTAAACCTGATTGGTGTGTCTACAATTTAGCAATCATGTGTTTGTGCACCTGATGGCTGTGTTTAACAGATTGGCTCATAGGTGTGGTAATTTGACAGTTAGTGCTTTGGAATTGCAAGGAAGTGACATCATGATTTACTTCTGTGTCTGATGTATACAAGTGTGTTTAGTGTTTTGCAAATCACTGTGTGTAATGTTTTGCAAATAGTGTGAAGCTGACAATGTGCTTACAGTTGTGCAAATCTAGCCTTGTGTTTTGCTCCTTGAGTGTAAGGTTTTGCTAATTGTTGGAAAAGTTTAATTTTAGTGTGTAAGCAATCGTAAAAAACTGTAATTAACGGTCTATGTGACCTACGGACGGGGAAGGAAAGGGCTGGAAACTCCATCAGTAAAGCCACTGACTTCTGGAAGATACCGCTGTGCAAATCATGTTGCCGTTTAATTTTTTTTCCCAGCTGTAGACGGAGGATTCTCAGCTATGCAACGGGTTTAGCTTGTAAACAAATGTTTCTGAGGCTTTTTATTAGGGGCGTTCACTTCACTCAAGAGGCGTTGTGTTCAAAAACAACTAGACTGATTAGAAAGAAACATGCTTGAGATGATTATTAGAAGTTGAACTTGATGTGTGTCTTATTGCAGTGCAACAAGCAACAATTAAAAAGTTCAGACAATAATAACAGACATGCATCGAAAAAAAAATCTGCTGATTTGCAAAAAAAGGCCTTAAATTACCTCATTTGATGATGCTGAGTTCAAAAACATCAATAGAAACCGATTTACAGATTTTTCATAAAATAAGAATAAGATTTTTCAAATTATATATGTGTGTGTGTGTGTGTGTGAGTGTGAGTGCGT
>NW_015623503.1:0-1029 GCF_001515625.1 Sinocyclocheilus rhinocerous | reverse complement strand
TATATATATATATATATATATATATATCAAGACAGTCCAGACTAAAATGGTGTTTTGTTGTGTAGTTTCTCCCAGGTGTGTTCATAACGGTAAGGAGTTCACAGAAGGCGAGGTGTACCGTATGGACCCCTGCTGGTTGTGTCAGTGTCGAGTTGGAGTGTCGTTCTGCTCTAAAGCCGAATGCGCCGAACTGGACTGCGAGAATTTCTACGTTCCTGAATGGGAATGCTGTCCCGTCTGTATAGGTACTGAACATCTTCAGCAATCATTAGATGCATGCATTTTATTACCAGTTCATCTTAGATCGGTCTGCTCTGCTTGATTGCATTTAAAGATAAACTGTGATGAGTTACACAAAGTGAAAAACCAGCAGAGACCGACAAACACACAAACCTGACGCTCTTCAAACACATGGTTACTGACGGCTTTCTGTTCTCAGAGAGACTCAGATCTGTGTGCTCACAGCTGTGACCTTCTGCTCCTAAGGGTCAAAGGTCAAACTCATACAGTTTCTGTGGGACAAACCGTGTCAACAGATAATATTTGTGTTTTCAGTGAATTCAGTGAGCTTGAATATATTCTGGTTTAGAATTATAACCAGTGAATTTCTATTCATTCTTGTCATGCACAGTGATATTTTATTATTATTTATATACATTATAATATTTATTCGTATTTTTAATGAGCTTTTAGTTCCATATTTTTATTTTAATGTTGTTAAGTTGTGCATTTTTTAAATATTTATATTTTTTATCTATTTCTACTATTATATTTACATCTATTTCAGTTTTTGAGTAAATTTAGTACTTCAACTTTTTTAAGTTTAAGACGTTTTTTATTTAACATTTATATATCTGTTTTTACTATTATATTTATATATACTTCAGTTTGAGTAAATTTAGTACTCTATTTGTTTTAGTTTTAAGTATTTTTTTCATCTAGTATTTACATTTTATTGTATTTTAACTTTATTTCAATTAATGAATATGATTTTTAATAGTTTTATTTTAGTTAATATCAACACTGATA
>NW_015623502.1:269-1026 GCF_001515625.1 Sinocyclocheilus rhinocerous | reverse complement strand
AAAGTTAACGACCAAACGGATGTTTATAAAAGTTCACATTGCTGTTGCAGATTAAATATAACACGGATAACAATAAATACATATTTTTTTTACCAGGTTAAATGTTGATTATTAGTAACTCAAACCCCTTTTTGTAAACCTCTCTACCTAACCACCGGTTGTGCGCATACGCCATGTTTGTAGTTTTTCTTTGTAGATCTGGTCCGAATCCTTCGCCAAAGTGCAATGGATTGTGGGCAATATTAGCCATTAGAGTGTGCACGGATCCATACTTCAAAAATCGACCTGAAATAGTAGACCATCCGGGGACTTTTGGCATACTCTTTTCAACATGTATGCTTTGGGACACACTTATTCTAATCTCACATAGGCTATTTAGGATGGATAGTATCAACATTGAGACGCCTATTATAGGCCTATTCCCAAACACGATGACAGTGTGATCTCTGTGTGAGATAATGTGATTGTTGTCATATTTCTATAAAAATCTGAAATACATGTTTGTATTAAAGTAAAAATGAATGATAAATACACCTTTTGTATGGAATTAAATAGCAAGCACTTTGAGTATCTTGTTCATCATATTTATTTTTATATAAAGGCAACAAAACTGAAATTATATCATGTTTATCAGCAACACAGCACATGAGTGAGAATAAAAGTGAAAGTGACGTGACATGTGGCCAAGTATGGTGACCCATACTCGGAATTAGTGCTCTGCATTTATCCCATCCAAAGTGCACACACACAGCAGTGA
>NW_015623502.1:0-123 GCF_001515625.1 Sinocyclocheilus rhinocerous | reverse complement strand
GAAGGTGGGAGAGAGCGCTGTACATTCACTCCCCCCACCTACAATCCCTGCCGGACCTGAGACTCGGAACTCGCAACTTTTGGGTTACGAGTCCAACTCTCTAACCATTAGGCCATGACTTCC
>NW_015623501.1:150-2452 GCF_001515625.1 Sinocyclocheilus rhinocerous | reverse complement strand
AATGAAATGGTGCTCACCTCACATTATCAGTCCATTGTGCGCTGATAACTCATTACTGATTAAGAAGAATGATGACAGGGCTGGATCGACATCCTTGCTGTTGTGTGGCTGTTCCTTCAGAAAGCAAACTCAACTCAGGACAGGATTCAGAAGCTAGTGATTATATCATAACACATGCATAAAACAGCATACAATACAAAAGACAATATACAAGGACAGTAATAATACACACAATGACCTAAGGATAAGCGTGCTCATTCACAGAAAAGTTTGTCTATGAATTAATTAGAGAAGAATCCATTTTTATGTGCATTATGTGTCTGTTTCAGAGGGAATTAAGTAAGGAGGAGAACTCTTTACATGTTCAAATGGTAACCAGGGGCCTGGGGGTCGTTCACAGACATGTGAAGGGGTCTGTTGGATTATTCGTTAAATCTAATGAATAATTGTGTGTCTGGTTCGTCCAGGCATTGCATGTTGATAAAATGAGTAATGAGTTTAATCAAATATTACTTGAAGCAAATACAAAAATTAAGTAAAAGCGAAAATGACTTTACTGACTTTACTGAGAAGAAGAGAAGCAAATTGTCCAGTTTCAAAGCTACATAAAAGTATATCTTGTATTTGCACGGAGCAGAAGAAGTGGAAGATAAACTAGATCTTTCAATGAAAAACAATGAAGAAGTTAAAAAATAATATCAGATTCACGTCTCTCTTAAAAGTATGGCCACTTCTTCAGCTCCCTGAACTATGCTTTGAAAGGTTTTCTCCAGTGTGAATTTTCTGCTGCTCTTTCAGTTCATAGTTTCAGTTCTTCAGTTCAGTTTCAGTTCTTTTCTGCTGTAATATTACAAATGAATCTTCTCGTTTGTGGGAATCTTCAGGTGTTTCTTCAGGACTGACACTCAATGACTGATCACAGTTAAATGGTCTTTCTTCAGAAAGAGAAGGCAGATGTGATTTCAGAGCGAAACCATGAGCCGCTTCTTCCCAGTGTGAACTCTCATGTGAATCTTCAGCCTCGATTTACATGTCAATCTTTTTTTACACTGAGGGCAGGTGACACATTTTTTTGGCTGAAGTTTTTCCTTTCTACTCCACGTCCATCAGGTCTAAAAGAAACAATAAATCAAGTGATATTTCGAATGAGGGACATTTGTAAATATGAAAAGTGATGAAAACCCCAAAGTCAAGATGACTGATGAGTTCAATAGTAATTTTTGTTCCACTGTATTCGTATTTGTTCCACTGTATGTCCACACATGTAGCAGAATGACAATAAAGCTCGACTTGACTCATTTGTGTTGTTTCTTCCCATAGTAGTTTTTATGTTGTACTTAAGGTGTGATTTTTGTCTGAAATTCTTCCCGCACTGATCACATGTGTAAGGTTTCTCTCCAGTGTGAATGCTTTCATGTGTCTTCAGGTCTCCTGACTGTGCGTTAATCTCTTGTCACAGTGTGAACACTTGTAAGGTTTCTCTCCAGTGTGGATCCTCTGGTGCAGTTAAAAAATTTCAGCTGTAATAAAAGTCTTCTCACACTCAAAGCACATATAATCTCTCACACCAGTGTGTATCTTCTGATGTGCTTTTAAACTTTGCAACCATGAAAAACTCTTTCCACAGAAAGAGCATGAATGTGGTTTCTTCTCTGAATGAACTTTCAGGTGATTCTTCAGGTATGAAGCCCACGAAAATGTTTTTCCACATTGATCAAATTCATGCAGTTTCTCTCCAGTGTGGATGTTCATGTGCATCTTAAGGTGTGATGATTGTCTGTATGTCTTGCCACACCGATCACATGTGTATGGTTTCTCTCCAGTGTGGATATGAGGGAGATCGCTGCTATTATGTGACTATATTGTATTGAAATATATAGCACTTCAATGCTAATGTTGAATCAAGAAAAGTTAGCACAAAATGTATAACTGAAATGGTTTAATAACAGCATTTCATTATGGTTACACTTGAATTGGCTACAAAATAGATGTATGAGATCATGTAATTGTGTCCAGCATGTAGGGGTGTGTGATATATAGGGTACAACTGGGCAAAAGGCCCACCTTAAGAAAAAATGTGCCATTCACTGCACCTAAAATGTATAATTGCAGAAAAAATATATACGTTGTATTGAACATTAATGGAGCAACAGATTTTGTGTGAAAATAAATCATTCAAGTTGTTTATTTTGTTTAAAAATCTTATAAATGTGTGAGGTGGCAAGAGGGGCATTTTACCCCACACACGGGGCACACGGTATTGATACAAATACTTCAGCTAAAATAATGTTTTTTTAATAAT
>NW_015623501.1:0-102 GCF_001515625.1 Sinocyclocheilus rhinocerous | reverse complement strand
TTTTGGGTTGTGTTTCTTGTTCATGTTTTCATGTCTTTTATTTTTATAGTTTGATTTCTGCTGTTAGTGTCATGCTTCCCTTGCCTCATGTATCTCTGCCTT
>NW_015623500.1:987302-989230 GCF_001515625.1 Sinocyclocheilus rhinocerous | reverse complement strand
AAGCGCTTCAGTCGCTTACCCACTCACCAGCAGTAAAGCGGCAAGAAGTCACCTGATGCCCCTACTTGGAAAAGCGCGCAAAGGCAAGGAGTCGCCTGATGCCCCTGCTTGGAAAAGCGCACGAAGGCAAGGAGTCACCTGATGCGACTGTGCGGAAAAGCGCGCGAAGGCGAGGAGTCACCTGATGCCCAGGCGCGCGTCTTATTAGCCTTCCAGATTTCGCTGGACTATTACGTCAGTTGTTTACGCCCCTACGAAGTGGTGTTCAACTAGGTCGTATAGCCATTCACAGTCTGTAGTGACAGGCGCAGATGCCGCCGCCCACACCAGTTAAAATGCACGCCATGCAGCAAGCGGAGGAGCCTGCACCGTGACTCCCGCCCGCCGTCAGCTGCCAAGTGCCGCTCGCCCCGCCTCAGAGCGGTGCAGAGCCGCTGCTCACACATGTTATAGCCACGCAGCACTCGCCGGCGCATCCAACGACCAAACCGCTAAAGCTGCTATGTCAGTTCCGGAGCGCGTGGAAAACTATTCCGGGAATCTCGCGCTGGTTACTCGGTGTGATAGAGCATGGGTACGCCCTTGAATTCAGACGCAGACCACCCCGTTTCAACGGCGTGGTGAAGTCTCTAACATTGCCTCGAAATGCCCTGGTTCTGAGACAAGAGGTATATACAACCTGCTCGAAAAAACAGCGGTAGAACGAGTCCCTCCGAGCGAGCTGGAGAGCGGGTTTTACAACCGCCATTTTATGGTGCCCAAGAGAGATGCAGGACTCCGCCCGATTCTAGATCTCAGACCCATCAACAGAGCGCTCTGCAAGCGTGCATTCAGGATGATAAAACAGATCCTGGAACGAATTCGTCCCGGGTACTGGTTGTGTCTGTGAATTAAAGGACGCGTACTTTCACATTCAGATAGCAGCGCATCACAGACGCTTTCTGAGATTTGCTTTCGAGGCACAGCGTACCAGTACTCTGTTCTCCCGTTTGGGCTGGCTTTGGCCCCGCGCATTTTTTCGAAGTGCATGGACGCAGCTCTCGCCATAAAGACAAACTGTTTCGTCACTTGGAGTTCTTGGGGCTATGTGTGAATGTGCGTAAGAGCATTCTCGCCCCGAGTCAGTCTATAACGTATCTGAGAGTGTGCTTTGACTCGGTGGAGATGCGCACTCGCCTCTCTCGATAGCGCTCGGCGGCCATTTTGTCTTCCCTGCACTATTTCAGACTGGGCAGCTCTGATCACTTGAAGTAATGTCAGAGGCTGCTGGGACTCATGGCAGCGGCATCAGTATGTCATCTGGGTTTACTACACATGCGCCCGCTGCAGTTATGGCTGAAATCTCGAGCCCCTTCGAGCGGCTGCATCGAAGCCCTGAGGCCGTGGCGCAAAGATCTCCTCAGCCGGGGGGTTCCCCTGGGCTTGATGACGTCACGTGTCATGGTCACGACGGACGCATCGACTCGCGGATGGGGAGCAGTGTGCGAGGGCATGCCGGCTTCAGGGCTGTGGTCAGAACCTCAGAGCCGGTGGCACATAAACCGCTTGGAGCTGGAAGCTGTGTTCTTAGCTCTAAAGGATTTACGGCCGCGGCTGGAACAGCGACATGTACTGATTCGCACCGACAACGTCTGTGGTGTCGTACATAAATCACCAAGGGGGCGTACGATCCAAGGCTCGGTACAAGCAGGCAGCGAATCTCCTGCTATGGACGGACCGTCACTTTCTCTCCATCAGAGCAGCGCACATCCCCGGTCTCCTGAACCGCGGGGCAGAAATGCTTTTGAGGAAGGGGATTCCTCAAGAAGAGTGGAGGCTGTATCCAGAGTCGGTTCGGATGATTTGGACCCGCTACGGGAGAGCAGAGGTGGATCTGTTCGCCACGAGCAAGAATGCGCACTGCCCGCTGTTCTTCTCCCTGTCTCACT
>NW_015623500.1:985283-986965 GCF_001515625.1 Sinocyclocheilus rhinocerous | reverse complement strand
CAGCCCTATATGCTATTGTTGCTGTTGTCTGCCCTGTACTCAGTGCAGCTCGTGCTATTCAATGTCTAATTCGATTGGTGTACCATCATCATCTTATGTGTTATACTGCTGCTTAACACCGTTATCTCTGTGCAGCCCCCCTCACACTACTGTGGTTGTTGTTGCTTCTGCCCTGTTTCTCAGCGCAGCATAAGTTATCACTGACCAGATATGCAAATTTTGTATACCTGGGCTTTAGACGCTCATTGGCTTGTCTCCACCTATCAGCTGCGAGCCCGCCTTGCAAGCGTCGCTATTGGTTGTGGGAATTGTGTGTTCTATCTTTGCTGAGCATGTGACTTGTACAGGCTGCTCGTAGCCTCTCTCACGGCGGGATTGAATATCGTTCCCATACCGGAGAAATGTCTCTGTGATGTCTCGTGAAAGCTCGAGAGGGAACGTCTCCGGTTACTATCGTAACCTCGGTTCCCTGAGAGCGGGAACGAGACATCACGGAGGTCGCCGTGTTCGCTGCTCGAGCGCCGTTCAGTATCAGATTCTGACGTAATTGTCGCGTGCACCGCCTTTTATACTGCCTCTCGAGCGCGTCAGTATCTGCATGCGATTTGCATACTTCGCGACAATTGGCCAGCCATTTGGACTGGCGTGAGCCAATAGGACTTCAGGAAAGGTTGGAAGGGAAGGAGTTCCCATAACGGAGAACTGTCTCCGTGATGTCTCGTTCCCGCTCCCAGGGATCCAAGGTTACGATAGTAACCGGAGACGTTTTCCCTATTGCTCGCGTGCCAGCAATATTCCCTATGCTTGCCACTGTTGGCATGCGCGCCGTAGGTTGCCGACCCCTGCTCTATGTCTTCCATTCTGTTTTTTTACTTCCTGCCCTCCATCTAAATTTCGCGCGTCATCAGAATCACGTGATTGCAAACAACCTATATGTATCCTGTGGTGCACGTTGCCCGTTTAAGAGTTAAATCGAAGAATTTAAAAAAAGAAAAAAACAAACCAAAAAAAATCTCGGACAGCAGTTAACCTTACAGAACCGGGCTACTACTCAACATCCCACTTTGCAGGGAAATACAACTTCATAAAAACTTCAATGGCCAATTTTCATAAACAAGGCCTATTTAAAATTTTCTGGAAAAAAAATTAAGTTCAATTACAAGTTCAATTAAAAAAATAATGAAATATAATGTAGAGTTACAGTAAAATATTACTTTATTATCATAAGAAGGGGCGAGCCACTGGCTCAAATTACCCTATTTCTAGCTTACCATTTTAACTAACTTTTATCATCCAGCAGTTTAGGACTAACATCATGCTAACACTATAGCCTCATATTATGATGGGGGTTGGTGTTAAAGAATTGTGTAATAATAACCCCTACAAATACAACTCATTATATATACTATAAACACTTTAAAGGAGACAGACATGTAGATGTTTGTGAAAGATGTTTTCTCTGTTTTGGAGGGATGATTATTTTTAAATCATACCCTATTCATTGCATCAAAATTTGCTAATACTTTACTATATTTAAGGGTGGATAATTTTATCAGTTGTTTATTGCAACAATACATAACTACAATTACTTTGTCTAGTGCTCTTATGAAAGTTTATAGCATGATTTGTGAAAATTTAACTATACTGAATGACATAGCATAGACTTCTTCATGGCTAGTTTT
>NW_015623500.1:981473-982771 GCF_001515625.1 Sinocyclocheilus rhinocerous | reverse complement strand
GGCTCTTGAAAACCTCTATGCGAACACACTTGCCCGAAAAAGTGCGGGGGACGAATTTATGTGATATCAAAAGTGGGGGGCCCGCGTAATCTACGCCCCTGCTACAAACACTTTTTAAAGGAGACAGACATGTAGATGTTTGTGAAAGATGTTTTCTCTGTTTTGGAGGGATGATTATTTTTAAATCATACCCTATTCATTGCATCAAAATTTGCTAATACTTTACTATATTTAAGGGTGGATAATTTTATCAGTTGTTTATTGCAACAATACATAACTACAATTACTTTGTCTAGTGCTCTTATGAAAGTTTATAGCATGATTTGTGAAAATTTAACTATACTATACTGAATGACATGGCATAGACTTCTTCATGGCTAGTTTTTGCGTATGTCATTTCATTCTGTACTTCTACAGATCTGCCTGTACTAGTGTTAAATGCTACTGTTTTTGACAGCGTTGATAACGTTTATGACAGATAATATCATGATAATTTTTGCGTTTCCCTTAACGAATGTTGTATCCTGTCAGCAAAAACCTGTCCATGGGCTTTTTTGATTGCTTTCAGTTTAAGTGCAGGTGCAGTGTTGCCAGATATTGATACTAAAACAAACAAATAATGTGTTTTTTAACCTTAAACCGCATAAACACATTTCATTACACCAAATACACAAAATAATGTTCTTTTTAGCAACATCATATGACCCCTTTAAGTGCCGGCGATGCAGTGTTGCCAGATATTGATACTAAAAAAAAAAAAAACGAAATTATTTCCAATCTTTTGCAAATAAGATCAGATAACGCCGTTTTAGGCAGGCGTGGCTGACTCTTAACTTTTATAAAGAATATCTCTTTGGATTTGAGACTTTAGTCTTTGCAACTTTACAGATCTTCTTTATGCACCAAGAGCTTGTAACACTCCAAAGAGAAAGAAAAAATTTAAATCGCATCATATGACCCCTTTAAATTAAGTGGAAAAGACAAGTCCAAAAACGCTTATAATAGCTGGATTTGGCAACACGGAGGCTGCGCCGCGCCCTCACTCACAACTCTCTCAAACCCGTTCACTCTGCCAGCGTCTCGCAGCGATCATTTTTATAACAGGGACGCTAAACATTCTTGCAAACTGTCTAAACTGAATTATACATGTCATGCAGGCATTCATATGAGGAGTTTAACAGCAAATTAGTCATTCAGAAAACTAATTTTATTTTTGAACATGAAAAATTTACCGAGGTCCGGACCTCGGTGGCCTCATAGCTGTACGGGCCTGCAGACAGCACTTCCCTAAGCATCTT
>NW_015623500.1:970725-980654 GCF_001515625.1 Sinocyclocheilus rhinocerous | reverse complement strand
ATAACAGGGACGCTAAACATTCTTGCAAACTGTCTAAACTGAATTATACATGTCATGCAGGCATTCATGGAGGGAGTTTAACAGCAAATTAGTCATTCAGAAAACTAATTTTATTTTTTAACATGAAAAATTTACCGAGGTCCGGACCTCGGTGGCCTCATAGCTGGTTACGGGCCTCCTTTGAACAGCAGAAAACTGTTTTTTTTTTATATAAATGCAGTTACAAATTATTCCACGGTCTATATCTCAATCACAGGGTGAGTAAAATGGATAACTCTTCATATATTTCTGGTCATACCATCAATTTTATTTAATGTTGCCTAGAAAGGGGTGGCTCAACTTCCCCGCAGGCTCAAATCACCCCACTCTCCCCTATGCTGTTATCAGATTTGAAAAACATTCCCTATAGAACACAATGTGGTTTTAAGTTTACATAATACTTTATAAAATACAGATTGCTTCTTGCAAAATAACATAATTCCTTTGGAATTCTTCAGCTTTTAAGAACTGCCGGTTTCTCCGGTAGTGGGCGGAACTAATGCGCAAATGGCAATCTCATTGGCTGGTGCTCACCTATTATCGGCCCTGTTTTGATTTCAGCAAATCAGTTCGAGCTAATGCACACAACCTGATTAATATTAATGAATCCAGCAGCTCATTAATCCTTATTGCGTTTTTTATTGTTCTTATTAGTAGAATTCATATAATTATTATCTTATCAGTATTTTTGTTCGTTTTTTCCTAATTGTTTTTTTACAGAAACACTGAATGACCAAAAAAGCACCACCACCAGTCCGAAGTTCAGTTAAAATGACTAATATGCGCACGCACATGGTTATCAAGTTTTAATTGTAATTACTAAAGTTCTATCATTAAATAATACTTATCATATTATAATGCTTGACTGACTGATGTTAAGAGTGTACTTTCAGATATTTATAAAACTGTGCCATTTCACAAACACACACATATATATATAAGTCTGGCGAGTAAACTAAAAAATGTACTAGTCAATGGTGATTCAATTGCCAAGGTGTCCGTAGAGGGTTGATGCTTGATGCATGGTGTGGTTATGTGTGAGGATGTGGTTGTATAATTAACAATTAACATGATTAACATTACTGAATGTACATTACCTGAACGATTTGCCCTGACGGTACCCACACTTCTCAGTCCGAGGTTGGAGTGCAGTGTCTTCACCAAGTCGAAGCTGGTAAAGAAGTTGTCGTAGAATACCACAGTTGCCTCTTTGTGTGTGATAGTGTTGCAGAGTATTGAGACAACTTTGGCACCTAGGGAGAGGTCTTCCAAGTCCAGATGTGCATGCTCTTCCTTTTGAATGTTGAAGAATGTTGTGGCCCCTTGGTAAAGGATGAAGTCGTGGATAATGCCAATGGAGCTTGCCCGACAGAAGATCTTAAATCCCCACTTATCCGGCTTGTTTTTAATATACTGCCGGAGTTTGCCAGCTCTGGTGCCCTTGTAAGCCACCATCACTTCATCAACACTCTGCCTGTTGGTGGGGGGAATGAGAAGGCATTGTTCTCTGAGCATGTCTAAAAGAGGGCGAATCTTATGGAAGCGGTCAGTGCAGCCTTCCATCTGGAAGTTGTCGTTGAAGTGGACATTTCTTCGTAGCACTTTAAAACGCTTCACTGACATGGTATCAGCCACTGGTGGGAATCGTGACTCACAGGCCCAGTAATCTTCTAAAGAGGGAAATTCAAAAACTCCCACGTACAGCAAAATTGACAAAAAATCTTCCATTTCAGCAACTGTGGTGTTGATGGATGTCCCGGTCTGTTGAACTGAGTACTGGTTGGTATGCTCAGTTATGTGCTCAATCATCTGGTCAGTGAAGAGCCTCTTCCAATACATAAATGGTGACTGGACTGACTCTGGAAGCATGAAGACAGGCTCGGGCACAGTGAAAGGTGGAATGTCCTTCTTTACCCATGTAGTCTTTCATACACAAAAATGAAAAACTGTGTCTTGATTTATCAGTGCCTCAGGTACAGGTATCCATAAAAAAAAAACTGTTTTCCCAACATAGACACATTGAGATTTCATATAAATTGATAAGAAAAATGGTACTAATACTAATAAATATTTTGTGTACTGTGTATGATACATTAAATAACACACAACTATGAAATTAGATAACAAGACAAAATATTTCAGTGTGAATGATGAGGTAATTTTACTGTGCTAAATAAAATATGGACAATGCTCTATTTGACTGTTAACTAAATACAATTAAGGAAAACATGACATGCTTTTGTAGGTCCATTTAAAGGGACAGTTCATTCAAAAATAAAAATTAACTCTCATGTTGTTTCAAGGTTGTATGACTCTTCTGTAGAAGACTTCGAAAAATGTGTCAATGTTCACACTGGTTTCAAACAGCTGAGTAAATGATGACAGTTTTCATTTTTGGGTGGACATATACCTTTAATATATTAATATCTATTAGTACTTGCAGATTGTTGATTCCCAAACAGGTGTATGTGGAAAAATTTTGATTTTTTTTTTTTTTTTACTTAAAATAAAATAAAAATAATAATAGGAAGAAAATATGTGACAGATAGAAGTAAATGTGCATTTACTTGTGTGACTTTAATTATAATTTACATGATACATGATATCAAATATATGAAAAGTGTTGATAAAGATACTGATAGGGCTGTGGAGGCTGGGAAATACTGGTTATTAAAAATAAAAAAGATGATGAAGATGAAAGATAGAATGACACAGGATACTCACTCCCGGCTATAGTTTATATTCATTTTATTAGGCCACAGATACATTTGTAGAGGTTTGTTTCAGGCATTGTTGTATACACACTGCAGTACTAGTCACCAATGACAACTATAGGTAGGCTAATCTATTCAAATTAATTAATTAATTAAAGCCCCACAACTGAAATATATAAAAGCTTAAAAACACATCAAAAAAAAAAAAAACTATATTAGCCCAGGTTAGCATAAATTATTGTGCACTAATATTTTCAGTTCCATTAATTTGCGCGTTGTCTCAAAGACACGCCCACACTAGGGGAACTAATGAATAATCCGTAAACTCCACCCACTGGGACAGTTTTTTCACAGGAACTGAATATTACACAACACCGTCCCTCCCATAGACGCTGTAGTAGAAACACCCTCGCATTAGCGTTAATTAGTTTTTTGTTTGTTTGTTTGTTTGTTTTTTGTAATTGATGCAAAGGTGATAAGCATATACAGTGTTATAAACGTATATACATTTTTACAACCTTTCGAGGATTTACCATGCTGATGACTGTTAAACGCGTCATCACAGTCTTGTGAAAAGGGTCCATACAACACATCATACTGGCTGTAACCCCAGTAACCACGTCTCCATGGAAACGTTCACAACAAAACACAGCTGTGTGTCCTGTTTATTGCAAGTACGTTAAGTTAGCTGTGGTCAACACCGGTGTCACTGTTGTTTTTTTAACACTATTTGTATCCCTGTCATTACATCTGGCAGCTTTTTCACTAAAGCTCAAACAAAATGGTAAGTGCTTTTTAAAACGAAACCCTAAATTATGGTCAGAAACAATGAACTGTTAGCTTTGCAATTTACATTGGGGTTCAGGGTTCAGAACCGGACACGTTTTTGAAGTACGAAAACCATTACGTTAAAGTTTCCTGCACTCATGGACCGATGCTATCATCGTAATAAAATGTTCTGACGCTGTTATTTACTATATACTATGTAGTATATCTTATGGTTATTTTTAGTGAATCAAAAATGAACCGTTTCACAGCTGGAACTAACTGTTGTATGTGTATATGTGTATTCCCTACTTTAGTCCCCTCAAGGATAGTAATACCAGTCATTTTTGACATCGTGGGGACTTATACAGCTTATAAATGATAATAAAGTAAGTATTTTGAATGCAGAAAGTTTTCTGTCAGGGGTAGGAGTAGGGTTAGGGTTTTATACTGTTTATACGTTGGAATCTATGGATTGTGTCCATAAAATGGAAACCTGCACTGGTTTAGGTGGTTTATGAGGACACAAGTTCAATTCAATTCAAGTTTATTTGTATAGCGCTTTTCACGATTTTGTATTATCAATGTGAATGTTAAAATCTCCGACAATTAGCGCTTTATCAACAGTAACCAATAGGTCTGAGAGGAAATCTGCAAATTCTTTTAGGAAATCTGTATATGGTCCTGGTGGTCTATACACAGTAGCCAGAGTAAGAGATACGATAGATTTCTTTTGCATATCTGACAGTGTAACATTAAGCATTAGTATTTCGAATGAGTTAAACCTGTATCGTGTCTTCTGAGTAACATTGAGAATGTCACTATATATTGTTGCAACACCGCCGCCACGACCAGTCTGACGGGGCTCATGCTTATAACAGTAGCTTGGTGGAGTAGACTCATTTAGACAAGTGTGTATGTGTGTTAAAGGTTCATGAGACTTATATTTAAAATCATTAAATTAAAATACTTACTTAAATCATACAGCTTCTCACTAGTTGTTCCTGACATTTGTTCCTCAAAGATAATAAAGGAATCATTAAATTCCTTAAGATTCGCATGCCTCATGCTTTTCAGCCTCAAAGTGCCACATCCTCATGTGGAAAGCAGTCGGGCAGCAGTGCTTTCACTCACCGCTATCGCACACGAGCCCTCACCTCTCATGTGGATGAGACCCTCTTTGGGACACCAAAACAGGTAGAAATATGCCTATTGCACAATGGACATTGTCTTGGACATTGAATGAAAATAAAAAAGGAAGACTCAACTGTCTTTTGTCTCAGCATTCTGCTGGTGATATGAAAGACGATCCTGAAGGCGGAAGCGTGAGATTGAGGACACGCTCTGCTCCTGCACCCAAAGAGCCAAATTTAGAGACAGTGCGCATCATCACTAAAGACCTTATCAGGGACCTCAGGCAAGTAGAAGCAAAGGGTTTTTGCAGTGTGGTTACATGTAGTTATCCTTATTGAGGTATTTGCATTACCTGTTCGGACACTGACTTAAACCAAGTGTCAGAGAGTTTTGCACAGAAATAACTTTGTCACAGACTTTTATCCTACATGCAGCTTTAAAAAAATATGAGTCAAAATAACTTGACATTGTAGTCATAGGCTACATGCCTCTGTGTGTTGTTGTTTCATCATTGTTATATTAGTGCATAATCATTAAACTAGTCATGATTAAAAAAAAAAAAGAATTACAAAACTGCCAAAGAAAATAAACAAATTAGTAAGTACATCATTGTATGTGTTTAATGATTATTTTTAGTATCTAAAAGTATCAGCACAAAAGTATCTTGAACTCTCCTGTCCAAGTTGATTCAGTCATTTTAAATAATATTAAATAAATCAGGGGTTCTCAGCCTCGTTCCTGGAGCCCCCCAACACTACATGTTTTCCATGTCTCCTTAATCAAACGCACTGATTCCGATCATCAGCTCGTTAGTAGAGACTTCAAAACCTGAAATGGGTTTGTCAGACAAAGGAGAGATGCAAAATGTGCAGTGTTGGGGAGCTCCAGGAATGTGGCTGGGAACCACTGAAATAAATAAATAATATATTTCCAGTGGTAATTGGGAGAAAATAGTTTAAGTTATCCCACACTGAAATTGGTTTAATGAATATGTAGGCAGATATGTTTGGCATTCAATTTACATCAGATCGATTTTAATGTCAGGTTTTTGACGTCAGTTTGATTTGCATATTTGACCTGTTTTTTTTACGTTAAATTTGATGTCAAATTGATGTCTTTTCATCATCAGTTGCCCACTGGGAGGTAAGTGCATGTTTTTATCCCAGTACATCATGTTTTGTGTTTTCACTGCTTGCACTATTTTTATGCTCATTCTTTGGTTGTTGAACCAGAATCCCAAATGAGGACCCATCTGGGCAGTCTGTCATCCTGTCCACGGCTGAGTTCAGGCGAATCCTGGTGGAGTCTCATTCTCCTAGTGAAGAGAAGGCAGCTGTGCTACAGGCCCAACGCCAAGCCCGTGAGGAAGCCATGGTGAGTCATAATTATATGTTTGAAACCCAAATGAATGCACAACATTATTTTTTTATATAATATACTAAAATTTTACGTGTACTCTAGTTTTTTTTTTTACACTGATCAGCCCAGCATCCCTCCTACACCCCAACTTCTCCCTCTTAACTATTCTTTTCCCAGTTTAGGGATAGGTGAGTTCTCTGGGTTGGGGCTATATTCCAAGCTGAGAGCCCTCCCCTCGGACAGCATGCCAAATATGCTTAATATTTGCTCAACCTGATTATATGTAAGTGTGAACTGGTGAAGTTATGTTATTAGAAAGACAAACATTTGCAAATACGCAACTCTAGATGGTGGTATGGGGTAAAACTTCAACTTATTTTAACTAAAAATGAGAAGTAAACGGGCAGTAATTAGATATTAAATAGAACAAATAAATAAATTGCAAAAAATAGCACAAAAAACATAACTGAATGAATAAGCAAAAAATAAGTGAAATAATGCTTTTTAGTTTTTTATCTAAAGTTTTTTTCTTTTTTTCTTTTTAGGTAGGTCTAACAGTAGTATTCAGGTACATAAACTGAATAACGAATATAAAATAACACTGGATAGTCTTCATTCTATAAACAAATACAGATTAATCCTTACAATTAAAGTTACAATCGTTTTTTCTTCTTGATAGGTGAGTAACATTGATTTTTCAACTCATCTGTGTTGGCTTTTGTTTGAATATGCTTGTGTGTCATCTTAGCTTGTTTCCGCGATCGTTGATATGCCATGGTTGTGTACGTACGTGTGGGGCAGAGATTTCAAAATCGGTACGAGGTCCTGTTGGGGTATGGGCGTGTTAATATTTGAAAGCACCAAAACAAACATCGTTTGGCAAAAATCCCTTAGTGCACCTTTAACCGAATGAGTACCTTTAACCGAATGAGTACTAGACAATGGTTAAACAATGGGGCGTGGCCCCAAGGAATCAAAATCAAGGAGGCAGGACAGGGGAGCACATCACTTTTCAAAGGATGCTTTTTTCAGAGGTCACATTCGTCAGCCTCATACATCATCAAGGTTGTCTCATTTCAGAAAAATAGCTATTATAAAAATAACTTTTAGGCTGTGTGTCCACCAAAGCATTATTTCCCGAGGCTAGCATATTGTTTTCAATGGGAGTGCCACATTTTTTAAAATGCCAGCAGTGACGAGGCGCTGAGCATCTTTTTCACACTGAGTGCTTGGGTGATTTATTTTATATATATTTTTTTCTCTGTGCCGAGAGTTGACGCATGTTCAAATTGGGGTAAAACGCAGCACTCATCACTGTCACTTTTTAGTCAGCCGTCCAATCACAGTGGAGGAGGACAATTTGAAGGATGTGCCATTTGTGGACTATTGCCATTGAGGTTACCTCATTTTAGAAGAGTAAAACCCAAGAAGAAGACAATAGAAATGTGGAACACAGACAACACAGACAGGGCTGCCAGGGTAAAACCCTGACATTAATGATGAACAAATGTATTAAACTGAATGGGAAGAGGTGTATGCAAAGTTTGATTGTATTAGCGTTATGAAAAAGGCAGTTACTGTGTATTAAAACTTTATATAGATGAATCCCCTATTATGTGTTATGAAAAGGATACTTTGTGATCTTTTGCTGAAATGTTTTTAAAACAGCTTTTTTTGATGATCCGTTGTGAGATTAGTACTAAAAATAAAAAAATGTTGTGAAAATTGTACAAAAGCAATTTAAAAACAACTGTAACTTAATGCTTTTAAAGAATTTTAACAAGCTACAAATTGATTTGTTGATTCTTGTGTGCAGCTGGAAAAAAACAAAAACGTATACTGATAGCAACCAAGGCTCTGGTTGAAGCATCATTTGATTTACACAGAACGAACCTTACCTTGTAGACTTGTTTTTGTATTCGACTGCACTGCTTTTCGAGTTTTTATTTTTTTATGTAAACATGTTTTGCTTCAACATCTGACACAGCATTCTAAAAACATGGTTCTCAAGTTGGATTTACACAGAACGAACCTTACCTTGTAGACTTGTTTTTGTATTCGATTGCACTGCTTTTCGAGTTTTTATTTTTTATTTTTTTATGTAAACATGTTTTGCTTCAACATCTGACACAGCATTCTAAAAACATGGTTCTCAAGTTGAAAAAAAAAAAGACTTCCTTCCATTGCCCACAAAACTGTCTGTGTATGGCCCAAACATTTTTCTTTGGCTGTCTTCCAAGCATGGCTGTTTTCTTCAAGATAAGTAAATTTAATTGTTGTCATTGTGTCAGGATGCTGCAGAGCAGAGAAAAGCACAGATGCATCAGGCGGACCTGTCTCGGCAGAAGAACCAGAACCTCAGTGAACTCGAGGAAGAGGCAAGGGACCGGGCTCAGTACCTGTTGGAACGGGCGAACGCCCTGAGAATGGAACAAGAGGATGAAGTCAAGAAGCTCAATGAGGTAGATAGGACCACAATGAAAAGTCAAATGATAACCGTCTCATTTCGGAAGCTGCGTCCTCCAGAGGTTGCATTTGTTGGCCACAGACATCGAGGCTGTCTCATTTAAGTCATGTTTAAGAAAAGTACAGTCATGAGACCTCCTCAATGACGTATGCGGCCAACAAATGTGACATCCAGAGGACGCAGCCTCGGAAATTAGATGCAGTGCATGACCCACTTACTGTAATGTTGCCTAAATGCAAATGTTGCTTTTGTACTCCTGCAGTTAATTCAGGAAGTGCAGTGCCATGTTGTCCGGGATGCACAAATTCAGGAGAAGAAACAGAACCATGCAGAGTGGCAGGAGGAAGAGAAGAGACTGGATGCCATGATGCAGGTGGATCGTCGCCGGGCCTTAGAAACCCAGAAACAAATTGAACAGCTGCTAAAGCAGCAAAGGATTGAGTAAGGATGTTCACGCTCTGTATTCTGTATACTCTACAATGCTCCGTATACAATACAGTGCTCTGTTCTCTGTGGTTAATGGGTGGGTGTTCTTAAAGTGGGAAGATGTGCATCCTGGATCAGATCCAGATGTGTCTGGAGGAGAAAATGCTACAGGATGAGTTGAAGGAGCAGGAGGGTCAGCAGTTGTTGGAAAACATGGAGAGGATGCAGATGGAGGAGCTCAAGGTACATGCAATGAATCTCTAGATCAGTTGAAATTATAAATAGTCTACTAACTCACATAGATCAGTATGTGTGAGTTCATCTGTGTGTGATATTATCACAGGCCATTGAAAGAAAGAAGGAGGAGCAGAGGAATTTGCTTCAAGAGATTCAGAAGATAAATGAAGAGAATTTGCTTGCTAAAGAGCAGAAAAAGGAAGAAGAGAGATTAGCAGATCTGCGAGCTGTAGAGTATACACGTAAGAAATTGGTAAGAAAAGTCTTTAATGGCTTTCTCACTATCTTGCTTCTTTCGTCACCCACCACTGTAATGTTAAACTAGGCCTTTAAAATCAGAGGCAGACTCTGATTTAAAAAAATATTTAAAAACTAGTTTCTTTATAAAACACACAACAGACTAGGAAAAAATATGAAAAATAACAGAACACATATACAGAACAAAAAAAAAAACAAAAAAAAAAGTTTTATGTACGCGATTATGTAGGCCTATAGTTTATGTGTGAGGTTGTGTTGTGTGTGTGTGTGTGCTTATCTGAATATAATTACACTGTATATGTAAAGAAAGGTGAGAGAAGAAAAAGAGAAGAGGGGAAAAGGTGACTTTGGCCCATCCATCCAAGCTGTCCAGCTGCAAGAGCCCCCGGTTCCCACAGCTATCAAACATTTAAATAACACAAAAAGAGAGAGAAGATATACACTGAACAAAATTATAAACGCAACACTTTTGTTTTTGCCCACATTTTTCATGAGCTGAACTCAAAGATCTAAGACTTTTTCTATGTACA
>NW_015623500.1:969499-970548 GCF_001515625.1 Sinocyclocheilus rhinocerous | reverse complement strand
CGGTTTCTGACAGTTTGTGCAGAAATTCTTTGGTTATGCAAACCGATTGTTGCAGCAGCTGTCTGGGTGGCTGGTTTTAGACGATCTTGGAGGTGAAGATGCTGGATGTGGAGGTCCTGGGCTGGTGTGGTTACACTTAGTCTGTGGTTGTGAGGCCGGTTGGATGTACTGCCAAAGTCTCTGAAACGCCTTTGGAGACAGCTTATGGTAGAGAAATGAAC
This sequence comes from Sinocyclocheilus rhinocerous, assembly GCF_001515625.1. NCBI lineage: Eukaryota > Metazoa > Chordata > Actinopteri > Cypriniformes > Cyprinidae > Sinocyclocheilus > Sinocyclocheilus rhinocerous. Next base: position 970,327 of record NW_015623500.1, on the reverse strand, counting down.
ATTCAATTCACGGGCAACAGCTCTGGTGGACATTCCTGCAGTCAGCATGCCAATTGCACGCTCCCTGAAAACTTGCGACATCTGTGGCATTGTGCTGTGTGATAAACATATCTAAGACTTTTTCTCTTTGAGTTCAGCTCATGAAAAATGGGGGCAAAAACAAGTGTTGCGTTTAATTTTGTTCAGGGTATTTATCTTCTGAAAAGATGAACACGTGAACTAATATGGACTTGTGGACATAAGTTGTAAATGTTCCAAAACAACGTTTCACATGTGATTTTAACATTTAACTGCCCATGTCTTTTATTATTTAGAAAGTGACCAATAATCTGTGACCAATATTTTATATGTAGATTGATTTCTCCTCTCTAAACTGTTTCTCAAGCGCGCTCTCTCATCACTGCTGCTGCTGCGTGAATATGACGCATCACAACACTACGGAGACCCGAGGAAAAACTGGCATTAAAGTCCAAAACCTGACTTGAAATAACCTAACAAATCAATCGGGGCTAAAGCGTTTCCATTAAAGACCATTTAAATTCACGCAATCTCACTAATTTGTGCATGTTTATTCTTAAACCGACCTTAATGTCGATCATGGATCAAATCGATCCATCATGACAAACAGCGAATATATCTGTGCTGTTTAATGCATTTGAGACGTTGTTTTACTCAGTGGCGGCTCGTGGGTTTTAAAATAGAGGAGGCACACTAATTGTATTGGTCTGGGATCCCTGCCTATTATTATTATTATTATTATTTGCTTAACCACTTTAAAATGGCTTTTTGGTTGCTTTTAGTCAGAAAACGTAAAGAAAACGACATACA
>NW_015623500.1:966524-969180 GCF_001515625.1 Sinocyclocheilus rhinocerous | reverse complement strand
GGAGGCTAGCCTCCCTTGCCAGGGTTCTTTTCTCAACACTCCTCAGCGCTGAAAGTGAACACTCGATGGTGATTGGCTAATTTTTTTTACCAATGGAGGCACGAGAGCTCACCTCTCCCCCGGCCTCCCCCTACCCTTCTCTATCATTAGCGGTTGTAATTACATCAGCAGATTCGGCACATTCGCGATAGAAAAGCGGCGCTTTCACGTTATGGTATTACAACTGTGAAATTACAAACAAAAAATACACATTCTGAGACATGAACTGAAATGAATTGTGATTTTTATCATCATTAAATCGTCGTCCTCCCATTTTCACCTCAAAATTATGGGGAAGCTGTGCCTCCCCTGACGAGCCGCCACTGGTTTTACAGTGCATAACTGACATGTCACAGGTCTATTTTTCATCTGTAAATGTTAGAAAGTCATGCAAACATATAGAGGCATGTGAGAGCAACGAGCGCAGCTGCGTTACGCTAAACAGACCGAGCGCAATCGAATAGGAGCGCAATAATTCTGAGTAAAATATACATTTTGCTAAAAAAATAGTTTTTGGACATTTAAATGTGCCTTTTGTAGAATTTTAAACCTACATATAAAGTGTATTTTTATGATAGCAGTAACTGTAAATGGACTATTGTAATAGGTAGCCTAAATCACATGTAAGCTAGTAGGCTACAGTATTAATTACTAAGCTCAAATGAGTTAATGTGTGTTTCTTATAGCAGTTAAAATGTAGTCATTTTCTTTATTTATTTTTATTTTTAATTTAGTTATTTTAATGCTTTAAAGAGCAATTTTAGATTGTAATATTCTAATGTTCTGGTCAAATAGCCTAATAGTATGTGAGACAGTGGTCAGTACTAATTACTAAGCTCAAATGAGTTAATGTGTGTTTCTTATAGCAGTTAAAATGTAGTCATTTTCTTTATTATTTATTTTCATTTTTAATTCAGTGATTTTAACTTTTAATTTAGTTATTTTAATGCTTTAAAGAGCAATTTTAGATTGTAATGTTCTAATGTTCTGCTATCTGTTCTGCAAACTATAAAAGGTACAGCTGTCATTTTGACTTTTTGTCTTTCTGCATGGCTAGAAACTGTAAAAAAAAAAAAAAAAATCAAATAGCCTAATAGTATGTGAGACAGTGGTAGTATCATTGTGTTCCTGTTGGTCAGTGTTACAGGAGCTTAGCCTGACAGTTAGCCTGCTTTAGACCAGGTTAGTTTCCCAGCTTAAGTTTCCACAGTAACTAAGCTTGATCTAGGCCTATGTTAAATTTGCTTTATAGAACCAAATCATTTGACAATGAGTCAAGCTAACTGAAATAAGCCTGGCTTATTTGGTTAACTTGTTTTGTGAAACAGGCCTCGAGGCATTAAAAGTGATATTTTCTCCATTGCATCCATTGCTCCAGCCGGTACGTGAGAATATTTTCCAAACGTAACCGGTCGATGGTGTAAAAAAGTTTGGAGAATGCTCCTGCATTCTGGAGGAATTTTGGCCCACTCTTCTTTACAGCATTGCTCCAGTTAATATTCAAGTTTATGCACAGCTTTGCAAGTTTATCCACAGCATTTCAGTCAGGATGAGGTCTGGACTTTGACTCATAAACTCATATTCAGTTGCCAGACACTACTGGTACATAAACAGGAGTAGACTCTGTGGGCAGATGAAACTTTAAAAAAAAAAAGAGCCTTTGGCAGCAAACACGCCATATTGTTTTGTTGCACACAGGGATACAAAATTAAATATACTAATTTTAGTATAAGGTTGTGATGGTGGTATGTCCTTCTGCCAGACCATACTGGCTTTAAGAATTAAAGGTGGTGGCAGCAAACCCTTACAAAGACAATAATATTTTTAAACACCAGGCTCCAGAATCCATGGAACCCTATAACAGGACATGATGTTTGGATAATGGTTGGATGTGTGGTACACATTTAGTCAAAAACATGTTTTCTGTGAGTTCATGATGGGCATGTGAACTAAAAATAATGTTTTCTTTTTTGTTTCTTTTTTCAAATAGTAGTAGTCTTTATCTGTGGCTTTAACCCTCATGTGGTGTTCTGACCATTTTGACCTGGAGAGGATTTTATTTTTCCTGAAAATTGCAAGAGGGTCTAGCTGCAGCCTTGCACTTGCACTCTCAGACTTGCACTCTCAGACACTTGCGCTTCCGCTAGCGACGTCACTTGCAGTCTTTTTATTTTTTTATTTTGTTCTATTTATTAATTACTTTTTGTTTGAATCTCTCAACATTTTACAACAGTAGCCAGGTGGTGAAGACAAGAAAAAAGAAACTAAATTACAATCGCCACTTGCACTCTCCGCTACCTGCGACGTCACTTGCAATCGACACAAATCGTGCGTGTTGCCAATGGAGACAAGAAGCTGTGGTGGTGATTAAACGATTAAAACTAATTTAGTACTATAACATACAGGGTCCTGCAAGAAAAAGACAAGACCCGCAAATCCGTGGCTACAGAACAGCAGAATATGAACGCAATGCACAAAGTCTCTCGTTAAGCGTTTTCCTCCTGTAGAAAAACATAAACACTTAACTTGACACTTAATTTGTCAAAGTTTGGATGAATTAATCAAAGGAAGGTCATTAAATCGTTATATGGACTAGTATCTGTAAATATTAAGCTGC
>NW_015623500.1:964552-965709 GCF_001515625.1 Sinocyclocheilus rhinocerous | reverse complement strand
AAGTTTTTGAGTTACCTGAACTTGCGCGCAGCATAGTAAATATGGTGGAAAATTGTAGAATGACAGCATTTTGTTCATTTTTATTTTCCTGACCGTCAAACGAAGCTCATTAGTCGGTAGTTAACCAGTAAGATTAGAATGTCTTTATTTATTTTTTTTTTTTTGGTTTTAGACGGGGCTTTAGCTTTACATGCGCGAATAGAAGCACAAACAAGACCATGAGGATTCAATCGGCGCATCATGCACCTGCAGCGCTAATGTGAAAGGAGAAAAACTGAAATTAAGTCTATAAAAGGAATAAAATAAATAGGATTACATAAATAATATACTAGGCTATAATTGACAGATTAACAAAAGGGAAAAAAACACTGTGCAACAAGTATAGGCTACGCTCATTTTTGTGACACTCGCATTTGATTTCTTTTCTTTATATCTTTATTTGATTTAATTCATCTGATCGCACAGGCGCCTCACGCACACACTAACAACATTAGTTCTACCGTTGCCTGACATTTCATCCATTCATCATCAAACTAAAACTGCAGTCAACCAAACATAAAAGTTACACTGTTTATTTTAAAAGGTCCGCTGTAAAATCAGCGTGCAGCGCCCAAACAAACATTTTTGAGCATGTGAAGGACTTTACACGGATATTAGAACATGAGTGAAGTATATTTGTTGTAGAGTGAGGGGAACTAAATAGGCTAATATACATATAAATTACATAAATTAATGTAGCCTAATTGTTTGCAGTTACAAGGTTAACGGGTCTATTTGAAGTAAGATCAATTTCTCTTTCATGAGATTACTTCCTCTTTTTGGCCGGGTTTCGTTTCTCCGTGTTGTAAACTCTAGGGGAACACACCAATCCCGACGGTCGGCCGTCTGGCAGTTTTTGTTCGTCGGCCGACTAAGTTTTCTCAGTGTGTTCTGCACCGTCGGCTGCAGTGTTGCCAACTTAGCAATTTTGTTGCTAAATTTAGCAACTTTTCAGACTACCCTAGCAACTATTCCAAAAGAAAGCACCTAGCAACAAATTTAGCTATTTTTTAAAAGTATTTGGCAACTTTTGATAAGTGATTCAGACAATAAAAAGGCACACATTTTCCATCCAAATTACACAAAAAGAGGAAACCACAGATGCCTAGCAGTACACA
>NW_015623500.1:962788-964297 GCF_001515625.1 Sinocyclocheilus rhinocerous | reverse complement strand
CACCTAGCAACAAATGTAGCTATTTTTAAAATTTATTTGGCAACTTTTAGCAACTTTTGATAGGTGATTTAAACGATAAAAGGCACAAATTTTCCATCTAAATTACACAAGAGGAAACCAAAGATGTCTAGTAGTACACACATCACATGAATTAAGTTAGCTGCTATTTGCAATTGTTCAATTTAATAATAATAATAACTGAATAATTGAATAATTGTTCATTTATTATACACCTTGTTAGCTTGTACCTGCGACTGTTGATAAGTTAGTACACTGTAAAAAACAATATCTAGAAAAACGGAAAAGGTTATTTTCCAGGACATTATCCGTTATCTGTTGTAACCCTGTAACCCGAAAACACAAAATACAATGCGTAATTTAAAATGCAGGTAAACAACCTGTGAAAAATCAATACGGAAAATTCCTTCACATTAACATAGTAGATTGTGCCTTATTTTTACAGACTTTTCTTAAAGTGTAGCACACTAACTAACTACTAATACACTGCTTAAAACTATAACTGTTCAGAATGTAGTTTACTAGCTAATAAAAAAAACTTAAATTGTAATTGTTCAAAAATGTGTAAGTGTTCAATAATTCAATGTTGTATTTAAACATAGTTATATTTTAATATTATATTACCTTATATTATTTTACGAACAAATCTAAATGAACATATATAAAATATTTTTTGCTGAGACTTGATGTTGTAGCGAATCAGCTCATTCATGGGGAAATATGAATAATTAATCATAACTAGTTATAATTAATTATAAATATTTAGATCCGCTGTAGATATTTACTTGACCTCTCAGGGTCAACTGTCTGTCAATTCTAAGAACGTTAATTTCCTGGTTAAGGGAAATAACTTTCTTACTGTACAACTCTACACAGAGCCTGTAGCATAAATCTGCAGTTATGAGCAAACAATGACCAACGTCAAGTGTGATACAAGTAAGACTTTATTAACTACATAAACACTTAAACTAGTCTAACATACTACATAAACAATTAAACTGGTCTAACATACACATAAACACACACACACACACACACGCATACAGTTGGTATAGGAAAGGGTTAAAAGCTTAACGCAGTAAAGAGAAGAGAAATAAGAATATGAAACTATGGTACCATTTGATATTCAGCAGATCTCCAGCCTGAAGGGAACATCAGTTTCTTAGTTCAAACACACCTTTGTAAAAAGGTGCAAATGATACCTAATGTATCAATTAATAAGACTAAGTTTGAATACTTGCACGTCTCGTCTGTCTGAAAGAAAGGCTTGATAAAGTCCAAAGGTCCAAGTTGATCTTTGCTGAAGTTGGTTGATGAAAAAGAACCAGTTTGAGTCAGAGAATCTTGGTGAATGGAAAAGTCAAGGCCGAAGCCTGGCACGAACTTAGGGTGTCCTGGAGCGTTGTAGCTCACATCTTCTCAAAACCTAACAGAACCACCGACTCTGGGCGGGTCACAGGGTGTGAGGCGTTTAAGGTCGGAGAAGATTCC
>NW_015623500.1:955144-962573 GCF_001515625.1 Sinocyclocheilus rhinocerous | reverse complement strand
GAACAAATCTAAATTAACATATAAAAATATATTTTTACTGAGATTTGATGTAGTGACAATTTTGCATCGTGATTAGGTAATGACATCATCACGCAATGACATCACAACGTCATTTAGCAACTTTTAGCAACAAATCGACCTTCCTTTAGCATCTTCCCCTGAAAATTAGTTGGCAACAGTGGTCGGCTGAAATTGGTCCTCGTTGGCTTTTTTTCGGCCGATTCGACATGTTGAATCGGCGTCGGAGCTTGTCGGTCAGTCGGGCCATCTGATCATTCTGATTGGCTGTTCAGCTGGCGAACCAGTGCACGAGAAAAAACGCAGAACGGACGTGCTACTTGGCTGTCGGTTGTCGAGCGTCGGCTTGGTGTGATGCTGCCGATGTGAGCCGACCCCGCAGTCAAATGCCCTGTATGAGGCTGCTATGAACCCACGATGTGCATTATTTTTTTTTACCAACACAAGCTCCACAGCAGACTCAAAGCAGCATCACTAGACTTTGAGAATACAAAATTTCTATGGACACTGCAACAGTTGTAATATGGCGTCACACTCTGCGGAAACTTTAAAAAACAATTAGACATATATTACAACTAAAATGTAAAAATTTACAGCAAAATGTTAAAAATTACAGCTAAATTTCACTGTTAGATGGTTTGTCTAAAAACATGCATGGATATAATGATGCGTGGAAAATAATTTTTTTTTTCTTTTTTTTTTTTTGGATGGTTCATCTGGTTAAAGATTTAATGCACTAGCACTGCTGTAGTTTATATAAGAACACTCTCCAACAGCAGAATTAGGGGTGGGCGATATACTAGACTATCGTCTCTATCGCGGTTACACGCTCATGAAATCTTATCATTTACATGCATTTTTAAGCATTGCAGTTTACACACAAGTTATTTTAAGCCATTGAAAAGCAATCAGCAGCGAAACCGACCTCATTTCAATATATGCGCATGCTGTCTGCTGTTTACGAGCGCTCTTAGAGCACGGGAGTATTGAACGCTTTATAGGCCTTGAACGGTTAAATACACACACTTGCATGTGTCAAAATGCCTGTCTTTGCAAGTATCCTTGTAAATACGGTAATATAGGTCTTAAGTAAAAGCAAACAGCTGAGAAAGAAAACACGTATTGGATCCAAGCAGATCTTAAAATGACAGCTAAATCACTTTTTAACTGTAATAGGAAGTAATATATTTAATTTACACAGTGAAGAATATGCCGTTTTTATACATTTGATTACTTTATACAATGTATGTAGCATTTCTTATTTGTTCTACTGTAGTTTTTTTTAGTCCTATTGTAATTTCTTATTTTTATTTAATCGCTGACTGTTTACTCATTTTCAGTTAGCTTTTTTTTATATATTTAGGCTATTATTTGTTTTTTGTGATATTGACACAATGTATGAGTATACCAACACAAAACAAATAACCACCAATATGTTTAAGAAAGAAAGAAAAAGCATGTGTTTGAACTCTATAGGAACGAGAGGCAGAGTATGAAGCTGAGCAGATACAAATCAAGAAAGACAAAGAGAAGGAAGTGGCGCGACTGAGAGTTCTTCAAGAAAGGGACAGAGACCATAAAGCTGAGCAGGTAAAATCTTACATCCTCATAAAAAATTTACTAATACATATAATTAGAAGTATCCTCTTGTATACCCATGATGGTGTAATACATTAACATGACCAATTTAATAAAGCATAAAGCTTATTTGTTGGCTGATCATGTTGGAGGCAGTGAAATTTACATTCTGGATTCAAATAAATGAGTTTTTCTTTGAACTGTCAGGATGAGATCAGGGCACGGAGGAACCAAGAAGCAGCTGCAAGGGAATGGAGAAGAAAAGAAAAAGAGCAGACTCTGAGAAAGCTGGAAGTAGAAGAGAAGCTGAAGGCTGCTCGTTTGGAGCAAGTCACTCACAAGGAGCACTTGCTGTCCATTGAAGCTGGACGAGAGAGAGCAGAGTTTGAGAGGGTCCTGAGGTACAAACACCACACTATTAGCATGGCCGTACACAGGGTTTTAGAAACACTGAGGTCCTCAGCTTGCTAGGGTGGTTCATGGGCACACAGGGGCATTGAAATTTTTGATTCACATGATCTACATGTGTGCATTTCATTTTTGTCTGTGTCAGTAACAAACAGTAAACACATGGTCATGAATGAAATATAGCATTTGGGGTTGGAATGAAAACAAATGTTAAAAGGTAAATGATAATAGAATGAAAACAGCATTTTTAGGTCATCCCTTCAAATTTTGTGCAGAGACCAGCCATTGACATATGTCATGCACAAAAGCTGCACTTGGGGGTTTCTTGTCAAAAAGAGTAAAATAAAGGAAACGGGTATTAGACTAATAAAGGAAAAAGGTTAAGAAATACAATATATTAAAACATTTGATCCATTTGCAGAAAATATTTTTATTTTAATTATCTAAATTACTGTACTAATCACAACCTAGAAACAACTGTCAAAGCTACATGTTTTATCATGTTCTAGTGTAGGTCTGAGTATAAAGAGTGAAATTACTGAAAGTCTATCAGGAAACTTCAGCAAAGATAGCATAAAATTTCACAATACAATCATTCTTAATCTTTTGCCTAGTATGCTGAAAACGGTTGAGTTGTTCGTATCCCTGGATATTACTGTTGGTTGTTTAACATTTCTGTTGTAACACAGTTGTCGAATATTAAATATTTAATGTTATTATGTTAGGTCATGCCTCCACACTAGATACAAAAGATCCAGCCCCAGACGCCTGATTTTTTTTTTTTTTAAGTCAGCAAAGTTGTCTAATTCCCAAAACCATTAACAGGATGTCTTGTCTGCATCATTAGATCTCTCAGTAAATAATAAATGTTTAACTTGCTTACATCTCACTTTTTAACAAACTTGTACAGTGTGTAACTAATAAGCATAACAAAAACCAGTGAGTCAACCTTAAAATTAAACAATTACCTCTATAATCTACAAACAAAAATAAATGTACTTTAATTACCGATATAACATTTTACCTTGGATTAATCACTTAAAATTAATTACCTTAACTAAAAAAGAGAGGACAAAGATAGCATTGAAGATTGTATGCTCTATACTGTTTTTCCAGGGCACAGCAGGAGCTCATTGAGAAAGAACGAGAAAAAGAGGAGCAACAGCATCGAAAAATCCAAAGGCATGCTGAGGCTGTGAGGCAGCAGGTACGGGAGAGAGAGATGCAGGCCGTCACCCAGCACAGAGAGCTGTTCCAAGAGGGCGAGCGGCTGGAAGAAGAGGCACGCAATCGCAGAGCCCGGTTGGATGAGATTAAAGAAAAGAAGCTGAGGGAACTCAAGTATGTCCTTAAAGTAAATTAGACAAAAAAAAGTCTATAGAAAATTACATAAAAGACAGTATAAAAAAAACTTATAATTAACGAAAGAAAGAATTATTGATTACATACAGGAGAGAAGACACAGTGGCCTAAGAAGTGTTTAGACCACTGATCTATATATAATGACTGGATCGCTCATTGCGTTCTAAACTGCCGACAGACAGTGAAGCCACCGGAAGTGTTAGAGTCAGAACAGCCGGCATTGTAGTCTACTCTCCCAGGATCAGGAAACAGTCCTCCCGTGTCCGTCTGATGTTTATCATGTTCATCTGATGTTCGCTACTGTAATGAACGTAACTTTTTAATAAGCAGGGGAAATTCCCGACATTAAAAAAATAACTGTTCACGCTTAGGGTGTTTGCATTGTAAGAATGTACAGGGATACTTCAGATTTAAAAACGCTGACTTGTTAGGTGATGTTTTCTCATTAAATTCGCACATTTTCCTATTAATTCAATGGAATATATGGGAATACTGGGGAATACCAATATGGTGGCACGGCGTCATGAGCAATCCAGTTCTCTATTATAGATCAGTGGTTTAGACACGACATATTTTAAAATATATGAATTTCATTGCATTAGCTACAAGAATTGTCATTGCATTCAGGGCTGTTGGTAATGGGCTTGCAAGTAAGAACAATTCTAATGGCCAAAATATCTTGTGTCATAATATTTGAAACTGCTTTGTGTGAAGAAATTACTTTTAGTATTTCAATCTGTGGTCCCCTACATGCTTCCTAAGTGGGTAAACAGAGAGAAATCCGCTTGCTGTACAAAAACAGTAAGGGAAGTGTGTTTGCACAATATTTCTGCCAGTTGAGGCTTTTTATGTAATTGCAAAGACATTCATACTGTAGGAATGTATGATAGGGGTCATGTTAAAGAGAAACTCACTTTCTCTCACAAAAGTTTCTTGTATAGTTGAATCATGTGCTGCAGACTCATATCCTTCTTAGTTCCCAGAGAGAGATTTTGTTGAGGTCATGCAACGGTCACATCAATCTTAAAATCATTAACACAATCACTTTTTTGCTTTTGACTGCAGGGCAGCTGGGCTCTCAGACAAGTACTACAAGGAAGTGGAGCGTAAGGTTCGAGCCCTTCCAGCTCTATTAAACTGAAGAATGGTAGAAATGGAAGAGATCAATCAAATAAACAAACGAAGAAATACATTTGTTGTTTGGCTCAACATATGAACTCCCCAGTGCATGTTTTGCCAGCGGATTTGTGGAAAAGATTACATCACTTATGGAAAGGGTAAACAAAATACACGTCAAGGCATGTGTGGTTTGTGGTCTTTGGCTGACTCAATATACTGTAACTCCAAGTATGTTAAAAGTGCACTGCTAAATCTTCTGACAAGAATGTAGGACAAAGCAAAACATACTATGTAATTTTTATTGAAACTTGTATGGAATGAATTTAAATTAATCTGTAATCACATATAATATTCAGTGGCCTTAAATACTATGTACTTACGTTTAAATTAATTATTTGGTACAATGCACTTATTGTGTACAAATACATGTTTTACATTGAACTTGTATTTTAAAAAAATATCTGCATGTAATTACATTTATAATTACACTGTTGACCCATCCCTTACACCTAACCTTACCTGTATCCCACCTCAATGGCAGCAAGTGTTTTACATTTACATTTACATTTAGTCATTTAGCAGACGCTTTTATCCAAAGCGACTTACAAATGAGGACAATAAAAGCAGTCAAAACTAACAAAAGAGCAACAATATATAAGTGCAAATGACAAGTCTCGGTTAGCCTAACGCAGTACACGTAGCAAGGTATATATATACACATACACACACATATATATATATATACATCTATTATACACACACACACAAACAAACAAAAAATCTATTCTCTTTTCTAGAATAGAAAAAAATGGAAAGCTAGTGTTTGTTTTTTGTTGTTTTTTTTTAAATAAAGAATATGGACAGAACAAGAGCTTGAACAAGGAGTTGTGTTGCATGTTCTGAAAGAAAGGGCCTGATCTTCCTAATGTTGTATAAAGCAAATCTGCAGGACCGGGCAGTTTTAGCAATGTGGTCTGAGAAATTCAGCTTATCATCAATTATAACTCCAAGGTTTCTAGCTGTTCTTGAAGGAGTTATGGTTGAATTTCCAATCATTAGAGATAAGCAGACCAGTACCTCCACCTCTTCCAGTCAGACGGGGGGAGTGGGAAAAAGAGAAATTATTTGAGAGTGCTGCAGGTGTAGCATTGTCCTCTGGTTTGATCCACTTCTCTGTCAGGGCCATGAGGTTTAGTCTTGAATGACTTGTAATAGAAGTAATAAAATCTGCTTTGTTTACAGCAAATATGTTTTATAACTTGTTTTACAATACAATATGAACACAATAGGTACATTGTACTTTTTTTTTTTTTTTGATGTAAGTGCATAGTAGTTAAGGCCACTTAATATAAAGTGGGACCGTTGCAAATGTGTATTTGTGTGTGTGCGTGTTCCCTTTTTGCACTTACCTTTATAAAACCTGCTGTCTCTTCTTTAAACCCTGCAGACAGTCACATCTACCTACTATTAAGCATTTTATACCCTATGCAACTTATTTAACTTTATATGAAATGCATGACAAAAAATGTGTACATCACAACAAAACAATGTGAACTATTCCCTTTATATGTTAATTTGAGCTCTCCCTTCATATCTAGCTTTAAATTAAATTGCGAATACCCTGGGTCATATTACCATAAACAATAAAATTACATGAAGTGAACATTGGATGTACCCTTCACTAACAGACTTGTGGAAGGGTCCTTTGTGGAAAGATTCAGATGTTCATTTTCTTTTGTAATGCTCCTACAAAGTGCCCTTCAAGGGTGCAAAACTGGCATTAGATTTTGCCCTGGGTCAAACAGTGACACTCTGCAGCTAGTTGCAACAAAGATTTTTTATTTATTTATTTTTAACTTTTAACTAAGGGATTTGGTAGTCACAACAATACACATATGTTTGGCTTAACAGGTGATTACATGATTTTGTGTTGTTATTGAACACTACTTTTCCACTTAACATAACTACTTAGAACAAAAGCTTATAGAAAACCCTAAGGCTAACATATTCATATTAAAAGCCAAAAAACTTCCATTTTGATTTCATATGGACTTCAAGTTAAAACCATCGCTTCACTCTGGTAAACTCTATACAGTGGTAAAAATCTGCTCATCAGCGAAGACTCGAGAAATTTGATCTCTCCGTCCCCTAAAATCTTTTAGCCAACTTATGAAATTGCTCTATTGACAACATCCTGACTAGGCGCTTGACTGTCTGGTTTGGCAGCTGCAAGGTCCTGTAAGAAAAGCTGAGCCCAATATTGGCAATAAACTTGAAGCCTTACAAGATAACTTCCACATGCAATGTCTGAAAAAATCTTGTATAGATCAATGCTGACTAATCTCATAGCAGAGACTGTTTCCCAAACTGCCATCAAGCATGTTACTGCATCATTAAATTGGAACCAGCATGATGAACAAAAGCTTTTAACCGCAGGATTTTGAATAAACGTATAATTTTGAATAACCTGTAATTACATTCCCTCACTTATGCTGCCACTATGCCCACACACTGGTCATCTTATTGTCTTAATGACAGAACTAGGACACTCACTGTCATGGATTTTTTTTCACACTTCTAATGCTGCAAACCCTGGACTAACCTGCTGTGTCACCAGAATAAATCAGAAAAGAACACACTTATCTTAATACGTTCATCAATTTACTGAAGCACTCCCAACAAAACATTTCTCCTTCCCTTACATGTATGCATGACAATTCAACTCCCCTAGTGGTACTTATTAACCAACAGACTTTATCATTGAACACAACATAACCCTGTCTTGTCCTGTCTCCAAATGGAACAATTCACCCAAAAATGAAAATGTGCTGAAAACAGTGGCGGTTCGTGGGTTTTAAAATAGAGGAGGCACACTAATTGTATTGGTCTGGGATCCCTGCCGATTATTATATTATTTGCTTAACCACTTTAAAATGGCTTTTTT
>NW_015623500.1:954525-954906 GCF_001515625.1 Sinocyclocheilus rhinocerous | reverse complement strand
GACATGAACTGAAATGAATTGTGAATTTTATTAACATTAAATCGTCCTTTCACCTCTTTCACCTCAAAATTATGGGGAGGCTGTGCCTCCCCTGCCTCCCCCGACGAGCCGCCACTGGCTGAAAATAGAAAATAGTAGATGAGTTTGTTTCTTCATCGGAACAGATTTTTGAGGAATTTAGGATGACAGTGAAAGTGATGTGTGGCCAATTATGGTGTCCCATGCTCGGAATTTGTGCTCTGCATTTACCCGTTCCAAGTGCTCACACACAGCAGTGAGTAGTAAACACACACACGGAGCAGTGGGCAGCCTTCCACCCCAAGCGGTGCCCGGGGAGCAGTTGGGGGTTCAGTGCCTTGCTCAAGGGTCTCACCTCAGTTG
>NW_015623500.1:949529-954355 GCF_001515625.1 Sinocyclocheilus rhinocerous | reverse complement strand
ACACACACACACACACACACGGAGCAGTGGGCAGCCTTCCACCCCAAGCGGTGCCCGGGGAGCAGTTGGGGGTTCAGTGCCTTGCTCAAGGGTCTCACCTCAGTTGTGGTATTAATGGTGGAATAGAGCGCTGTACAACAACCCTCTTACCTCCAATCCCTGCCGGGTACCAAGACTCGAACCCGTGACCTTTGAGTTACAATTCTGACTCTCTAACCATTTGGCCATGACTGCCACCTACTTGTTCTCCAGTAGGAGAGAACAAGTCAGAATGTGAGTTCATGTAAGGATGAGAGGCTATTCAATGTGGAAGGGACGTGGTGAAGTGAAAAACTTACCTTAGAAAAAAAAAACTTTCACCGATATCTGTGGACTGGAGAAGCGCATGTACTTCAAATTTCCCACGATCGAAGAGGACGCTAATACGCATGTGCAAAGCAAATATCACAGATCAGACTTGTTGCACACGCAAGTTATTTAAAGTGTTTCAAATGTACCCCTGTACCAACTGTACTACACTGTTTTTCACTTTACTAGACGTTAATTGATGAACTGGAGTTGTGTGGATTATTGTGATGTTTTTATCACCTGTTGGATGCTCATTCTGACGGCACCCATTCACTGCACACACAGGATCTACTGGCGATCAAGTTATGTAATGCTGACTTCCAAATCTGTTCCAATGAAGAAACAAAATCATCAACATCTTGGATGGCATGAAGATAAGGACATTTTCATCAAATTTTCATTTTCTGGTTAACTAATCCTTTAACAAATCGAAATTGTACATAGGTGATTGCTCCTTTGTAGGCTACAATGTTTTGCACTGTTGTTCATATGCTATATTGGCCATATTCCTTTCTAAGGTTTACAGCAATAGTACTCTCTACAGAAATGTGCTTTATGATTTATATATAAATATATTATTTATATATTGTACATTTTTATTATTTGATTACATATTATTTAGTTAGTTTATATAGTAATCTGTACTGCTTGATTACAGCTCTTCCCTTTCATGAAAAACATACATTCAGTGAAGCAGCCTATGTTTAAACTTATGACTGCTTGCATAACTCCGAAGAGATGCGAATAGTACATAATTTTTTTAAGTACATACACTTCTGGGATTGATTGCAGTGACAAGATATTTTATGTGAATATCCAACAGATGGCGTTGAAGCTTTCGAAAATGTGTGCTCCTTAAATGTGTCCCCCGAAACATAAACAATTCAATTAATCGATCAGTGGTCCCCATGAGCTCTGAGGACAAATGCTTTATAAACATGTAAGCATATTGAAGATTGCATTGAAGATGCATTTTTCTTTTCTGTAGAGTATGAGTACACACACACAGTGGAAAATATCGTGAGATCACTGGTGAACTTACATCGCCCTGTATCCTGACTTTCTGCTGGATTGTGCGTTGTCCTGTTTTTAGCTTGGCACAATTAATGTTTGTTATTTTTTCCCCGACATAGCTTTCGATCAACAAACCACTGATCGGACAGTGATGGATTCCCTGAACTTTGAGTCCGAGATGGAGGCGGATGGACAGGGCAGTTATTCACTGTTTCCAGCGCTGGACAGCACGAGCAAGCAGCCTGACTGGAGCCGCTGAGAGTCTGGACGCGTGAGTTTATGAATAATCCCCGAATTCATTTAGGCACAGGCGCCAGAAAAGCTGTTATTACTGCATGGAAATACCCAACGGAAAGACCCTTGTTGTTTTTGTAGGACATGCTACCATGAAATGGATTGAAGTCCCATAAAAAAGTACTGTGGTGAAATGATGGTAGTAGACATAAAAAATAAAAAAATACGTATGTAGTGCCACTGTATTATGTGTATATGGTTTTACTATGGTATCATTCCCAAAACACAATAATAGTACTTTTTTTGTAAGTGGTAAGTTACCTCCGGCTGCCGTGTAAATACCGTGTCACATAAATGTAGAAATCATTCAGTGCCAAGATTATATCACCGTACAATTGCATTTGAGTGGATATAATATTACTCATCAATATTCACTGTGGTTTAGCTGTATCTCAACAAAAATAGTTAGCTTCCCCCCCATACATCACATACAGGGTAAAAGCTGTCTCCCTTGTGAAAAAGAGCAAATTACTCTTTAGCACACTTTTAAGAATAATACTTTTTTCAGAAATAATATACTTTAAAATAATATAAAACTGAAGAAACGGAAACTATTGTTTTCAAATATTTCGTTTTTTGCATTTTTTCAAATTGCATGTCATTTGCTATTAAATGAAAATATGTAGTTTAAATGTAAATGCTGTTAGTAACCTAAAATATACTTCACTGACATTTCTATTGAAACTTGTATGTCATGTTTTTAAATATTTTGCATTTACACATTTGTAATGAATTTGTCAAATTTAGTACATGTAAAATATAATGTCAATAAAATACTACAACTAAAATAATATTCAATACATTATAATCAGTAATTGGCATGTGCTGTAGTATGTCAGCACATCAAAATCAGTGTAATTCTTTAAAGCATTATTATTAAAATAGTTATTAAATGTGATAATTCACACAAAAATGTAAACTCTGTCATCATACTCACCCTCAAGTTGTTCCAAACCTGTATTAGTTTCTTTCTTTATAAAATAAGATTTTTTTCACATACCTACATGATTTGAAGTACACTAATTTACAAGTGCACATTCAATATAATTAAATGCACTTCTTTTTTTTTTCTTTCTTACAAGTGTTGTGAGTCTCACTGGGTTTATTTGGTATGAATTAGTGTCATTTTATTACTATTGAAGTACTATAAATAATAGTTAAACTGATAACTGAGATTACTCAGTAATGCAGTAGCAATGTTGTCATGTATGTGGTACAGTATGGGATATATGTTGTCATATACTGCTGCTCTTTTATCAGTGAAACCCCCAGTGAGGTTGCAGATAAACCAAATCTCACTTGGCTCGATGCTGCTCAGGTGAATATCTCCCTTAAAATAATGCTGTTGTTATATCGCATACATTTCTTGTGATCAAATCAATGACTTTTCTGATTGTTTAAGATTGTTCTTGAAGAAGCTGGGCGGCCCATGCACATCAAGGAGATCAAGCAGCGGATCATTGATCGTGGACTGGTGCAGTCAAAGTAAAGAAATCATTTTAAAACAATTACATTTTCCTTCAGTGTATATCTTCAAAATTACAACGCCATGCACAAATGACAAGATAATCACTGTTCCTGTAATTATTTCGCAGTGCAAAGTCAAGCCTCGAGGCAGTCATGTATCGAGAGGTGAGACTCGAAGTCTGGCCCAGTTTTATTTATGAAACTGTCATACCGTTACCTGTTAGTCATGTACCATATTTACTTTATATGTTTTCCATTCAGTACCAGCAATGTGTTTAATTTAAGTGCATGATTTCATTTGTATTTGTCTTTCATATTTACCTTCATAAAGTTTTAGAATGACTAATATAGGAAAAAGGGGTAAAGTCAGAGCAGTCTGTCGCTAAGAGAGTCTACATGAGAAGTAGCCTGCAGCATTTGCTTTAGTTTTACGGTGTGTTACAGACACAGAAAGGAAGCAGACGCTTCAAGAGGATTGAAAGCAGAAATGGAGTTTTTGCCCTGTTGGTAAGTCGATAAGCACATGTCAGTTAGCTGTCAGTGTTTAGAAACCGTTTGTATTAGAAAAAGCGCCACATTGTGTTGTTGTTGTTTATTTTTTGCTGCTTTTTAGAAAACTTTCCAATCATCATTTTCTTTTTCTTTTTCACAATGACAAACATCATGATATCAATTTATATTTTATGTTGTCAACTTTGGTCAACACATGGTGAAGTGTGTGGTTTGCCAGTTGTTAAACATTTATTTCCATGAAAGAAATTTCGGCTCACACTCCAATGGTTAAACCAACGGTTGACACATTGGACCATAAAAACAAACAGAGCTGCCATGTTTATACTCCTCATGAACAACTCCTGACATTTATAATGGCCTTACTTTGAACATCATACTCGAATGACAAACTTCACTTTTAATTATTGCATGGTCTGTCTGAATACTTGATTCTGATTGGCTGGCAGGTATGCAGTAAAACCGTTTAAAGGGGTCATATGACGTTGCTAAAAATAACATTATTTTGAGTATTTGGTGTAATGCAATGTGTTTTTGCGGTTTAAGGTTCAAACAACATTATTTTCCATATAATGTACATTATTGTTTCTCCTCTATGCCCCGCCTTTCTGATACGCGTCGATTTTTACAAAGCTCATCATTCTAAAAAAGCGAGGTGTGCTCTGATTGGCCAGCTATCCAGTGCGTTGTGATTGGCTGAATGCCTCAAGCGTGTGACGGAAATGCGCCCCTTAACATACTGTGATGCCGTCTCCCAGCAGGACGAGACAAAACCATTAAAACATATACCGGGCCCTTCCCAGCCGGTCCAACAGCTCATCCACCCGAGGCATGGGGTATCCGTCGAACTCGGAGACCTCGTTGAGGCGGCGGAAGTCATTGCAGAAACGGAGGGTGCCGTCCGGTTTCGGGACCATCACGATTGGGCTGGACCACGGGCTGCGTGATGGTTCTATCACCCCCAACTTCAGCATTTGTTGTATTTTCTCCTCAATAGCTCGCCGACGAGCCTCAGGTAGGGCCGTTGCCTGACGACGACCCCTGGCGGCGACCGGATGTCGTGCTGCAGGACGCTGGTCTACCTGGGAAGAGAGAAGAACACATCAGAGAACTGACCGACCAAGTGCTGCAGCTCCCTCTTCTGGGCAGCCGAGAGGTGGGGGTTGACGTCAACAACCACGGGATCAGAGATG
>NW_015623500.1:949051-949443 GCF_001515625.1 Sinocyclocheilus rhinocerous | reverse complement strand
GTGTCTCAAAGGTGGCTTATGTAGCCGCCGCCTGATGAGCTGCAGCTGTGACCGATCAGCCTGTGACGAGGACGGGCAGGTGTTCCTCGCTTGTTTCCAGGGCGACGCTGATGAAGCTTCGGGACGCTTGTCACAATATATATATATATAGAGAGAGAGAGAGAGAGAGTACAATATAATTATTATACACACGTGTATTATTATTATTGTCATATCCTGCTCCCGTCCATATTCGCAGCAGCGTCCGAAAAAATTTTGCACGTTCAAAGTTTAGTGTGACCGCCCCTTTATACTGTCTTTTTACGCGTTGCGTTGCGTATCACGCTGCGTAATCATAAAACCATGTCTGCATTTGTGATCGGAGAAACAACAAACAACAAGCCTACTCTACA
>NW_015623500.1:943138-948759 GCF_001515625.1 Sinocyclocheilus rhinocerous | reverse complement strand
ACATGAAGGGGGTACCCTGATCGGTCAGGATCTCCGCTGGGATGCCGACTCGGCTGGAGAGCAGGAAGAGTTCCTGGGCGATAGCTTTGGCGGTGGCTTTTCGGAGTTTATGCACCAAGAGCTTGTAATACTCCAAAGAGAAAGGAAAAATTGAAATCGCATCATATGACCCCTTTAATGCACAGGTAGTTCCAAGTCTGTTTTAATCACCGTTCTATATTAATGTGCTGCTTTAATTGATGCACACAAACCCGCACACACACAGAGAGAGAGAGAGAGATCGGAGATCACAGATTGCGCTGCGCACACACATAAACTTGTTGTCAATGCTTCCCCGCGATTTTTATTAATAAAATAGCCTATACTAGATCGCTACATTATATTCCTCCGCAACGAGGTGGTAAAAGCGCAGTTTTTTTTAAGTAATTAATTGTTTGTAGTGAGAGACACGCAGGTAATGCACACACAACTGTCATCTCTCTCTCTCTCTTTCCCTCTCTCTCTCGATAATTAATTGAAATAAATGCTGTAATTCATTCAAATAAATGTGATCTTACCGCACAATTTCATCTCTGTGTCTGATTTGTAGCGGGCACTATGCTAGAGCTAACAAGCTGTAACTGACGAAAATAACTGTCATTTTTACCCATTCGGTCAAATTTTAAGCTGCAAAGAGCAATACTAGTTTTAACTTGTCTATAACTTGGCAAATGACCATGGAATAAGCGGGATAATCAATGGCTTTCCATGCATTAAAGGATTTTAAATGCACTTTGCGTCGGGTTTTTACCCATTCGGTCAAATTTTAAGCTGCAAAGAGCAATACTAGTTTTAACTTGTCTATAACTTGGCAAATGACCATGGAATAAGCGGGATAATCAATGGCTTTCCATGCATTAAAGGATTTTAAATGCACTTTGCGTCGGGTGGTTCTTTACCTCCGCGTCGTGCATTTAAAATCCTTTAATGCACGGCAAACCGTTGATTATCCCTTACATAGATTCCAGCAATTTAATGGCATAACACCCATGTGTAGCTGTAATAAACAGTTCTTCTGAAAACATGTTTTTCTCTGTTGTATCAATACGTGTAAAACTCTTTGATTATTTGTAACTCACATATGCAGACTGATGAAGAGAGACAGAATGCATTGCATGCATTCTCTGCCCAGTCGACCTTCTCAAGTTCGGGCTCCGGTTCGTCCATGGGACCCCTGCCTTCCCCCACGAGCCACTCTGAATCCAGGCCTAAAGTCAGGAAGGGTCCTCGCAAGAACCAAAATGAGAAGTACCGGCTGAAGTACATGCGTCTGCGCAAAGCTGCCCGTGCCATGATATTTGTAAGTAAAATTTCTTTTAGTTTTTATACCAAAAACAGTTTAAATATGTAATTGCCTACTTTGGACATTATCATGATAAGCATCCCTGAATTGGTGCCCATTATTTCACAGGAAAATGCAGCACTGTATGATGAGATTGCTCACCTGGAAGAGAAGTTTGTTCGGGCAAAAGAAGAAAGGAGGTACATCCACGCTCAGTTATCTTTATTACAAAATATACTTGATTGAAAATCAAATTACTTAAATATGTTATTTTTAAAAGAAGATGCTGTACTGAAAATCAGAGGAGTTGTTCAGTCTTGGTTTTTTTCCCCCCCAAAGGAAACAAATACTTTTATTCTGTAAGGATGTATTCAAGTGAATAAAAGTGACTGTGAAGACATTTATAATGTTACAAACTATTTCTATTTACAATAAATGCTGTTGTTTTGAACTTTCACCTGAAAAAAGTATCACAGTTCCCACAAAAATATTAAACTACACAACTGTTTCCAACATAGATAATAATAGCAATGTTTATTCAGTACCAAATCAGCATATTAGAATGATTTGTTTCTCTTAAGTTGTTAAACTATTTTATTGATAAAATCAGAACAGCACAGACAACAGTGTGCGAGTGTGTTTCTGTACTGTATGTGTGTGCGTTTGTAAGGGGGAGAGCGTGAGAGAAGAGTATGTGCTTTCCGTACATACATTTTGTGGCAAAAATGTGGAAATAAATTGATTTATTTGCTTGTTCAGTGTCGTGGGTTTTGGCTAGTTTGCTGTTTAAGCTGTAAGGAAGTTATATAGACATGTGAAAAAAAAAAGAAAGTGACATGACATGTGGCCAAGTATGGTGACCCATACTTGGAATTAGTGCTCTGCATTTAACCCATCCAAAGTGCACACACACACACCGTGAACACACACCCGGAGCAGTGGGCAGCCATTTATGCTGCGGCGCCCGGGGAGCAGTTGGGGGTTCGGTGCCTTGCTCAAGGGCACCTCAGTCCCTTGGAGGTGGGAGAGAGCGCCGTACATTCACTCCCCCCACCTACAATCCCTGCCGGTACGAGACTCGAACCCGCAACCTTTGGGTTACAAGTCCGACTCTCTAACCAGTAGGCCACGACTTCCCCATGTAATATGATCAAGACCTGCCAGGAACTTTTTTAGCTGTGTGTTTCCACGTTTCTTCTAGGATTTTTTCCAGCTGTGGTGGCAGGACTCAGAACTCTGAATTTAATTTATTTTAACAAAAAAAGACTAGTAAACAGTAATTAATAAAATAAGAGCAAATACATAAATGACAAGCAATAGCACAAACAAAAACAAGAAGATACAGTAATCTAATAATTATAATTAGAAAGAATCAGTAATCTAATCATCTTTAGTTGCATTCCCGACTCCTAAGATACAGTCGACTTACTCTCTCACTCTGTTTCTTCAGATTCCTGCTGAAGTCTTTGTTGCAGTATCAGTCTCTGGCTGAAGGAGAGTCTGCAGCTGCAGCACCGACTCCCAGCTGCAGCACACATGCACCTGTCGTGTTGAGCTCCAGTACACCAGGGGGCGCTGCTCTACCAGGGAGTCACAGCCAGGCCACTGGACTCTCAGGATCTGACGACGGCCTTTTGAAGAAACCCAAAAAAGAAAGAAAAGAGAGGGGAAGAGAGAACGGCAGGGAAGAATTGTTTTCTACAATATATGTGTCTGCATTTTAAAACTACAGATTCAGTGCAATTCTATTTGCTCAACCCTTAGTCATGAAGAAGATTTGTAAGAAAAGGAAGGTTGCAGGAGGAGGAGTGCGCAAGCTTGTGCAGCCCATCTCACTGGACTCTTCAGGGAGGCCGGTCTTTCCCATCGTGCTTGGTGGACTCACTGTGTACAGCCTAGGAGAGGTCAGAAACTCACCCAGCTCTGATGGGATATTGTAAAGGTCATAACTGTTGTTTACTTCACAGTGAGGCAGCAGTCTTTAGTAAATATTTATATTTTAGCAGTTAAAGAGTGAAATGTTTTGTTGCTGAAGAAGAGCTCATAAGCGCTCGCCTGTGACAGAAACCCGGAGACACAAAGGGAAAAAAAAGGTGAGGTGAAGGAGATCGCTTGTTGGTAATTCTTCACTGATATGCCTGCATTCTCCACCAGTGTCACGGGGTGAAGAATCACACGACAAGGATGGCTCAATAAATGCCCCGGAGGGTGGATTTATTCACAAGAGGGTGTGCAAAAGAGAAAAGGTCCAGGTGGGTGCTCCGGTGCCGTGAGTGCTCTTCGTCCTTCTTCCCAGTGCAGTGGGGCAGGGAAGAATTGTTTTCTACAATATATGTGTCTGCATTTTAAAACTACAGATTCAGTGCAATTCTATTTGCTCAACCCTTAGTCATGAAGAAGATTTGTAAGAAAAGGAAGGTTGCAGGAGGAGGAGTGCGCAAGCTTGTGCAGCCCATCTCACTGGACTCTTCAGGGAGGCCGGTCTTTCCCATCGTGCTTGGTGGACTCACTGTGTACAGCCTAGGAGAGGTCAGAAACTCACCCAGCTCTGATGGGATATTGTAAAGGTCATAACTGTTGTTTACTTCACAGTGAGGCAGCAGTCTTTAGTAAATATTTATATTTTAGCAGTTAAAGAGTGAAATGTTTTGTTGCTGAAGAAGAGCTCATAAGTTTGTGTTTTTATCGTAGATCATCACAGACAGGGCTCTGTTTCATGACGAAACTGCTATCTATCCCGTGGGGTTCTGCAGCACGAGAGTTTTCGCCAGCATGAAGAACCCTGATCAGAAGTGTCTCTACACCTGCCAAATCAAAGATGGTGGTCAAGGACCACAGGTGCACACCTATGCATATGTATACTCATGGATAGTTGACCTGATGTTGACACATCCTGTGGTTTGACTAGGGTTGCAAAGGGGTGGAAAATGTCCAGTAAATTTCCGGAAACTTTCCAAAAATTCCTAGAAACTTTCCAAATTTCTGGAATGCTTCCTGAAATTTACTGGAAATTTTCCACCTTTTCGCAACCCTTGGTTTGACATGCTATATTCTAATTAAAAACATCAGTGCTTGCACTTCTGTAATTATGGCAGTAAATGCTGTGAAATAACCCTGGTTATGAAGTTGTCTGTAATCCTTTACTGCAGAAATTGACTATATGGACTAAACAGAAACTTACATCTTTTTCTTCTTGTAATATTTAGTTTGAGATTGCACCAGAGGATAACCCACAGAATGCAATAGTGGCCTCATCAGCCCTCACCTGCCACGCAAACCTGCTCAAAGCCATTGCTGCCCGGAGGTAAAGTCCTGTAGAATTACTCAGTACACTTAAAAGCAATTTCCCCCAGAGCTATTTAAAAATTCACAGCATACATTTCCTGTGTTTTCATCAGATCTTTATTTATTTTAATCTCCCCCCAAATCATCATTATTGTAATGAAATATATGTATGTGTGCGTGCGTTTGTGTGTCAGTGTTAATTTCGTTGACGAATAATTTTCGTCATAATTTTCGTCAACGACATTTTTTTCACCGACGACAACGAGACGATAACAAACTAAAACTGTTTGTGAATGACAAAAACTATGACGTAAATCTATTGACATTTTCATCAACGAATAAAAACGAGACGAAAATGTTAGGGAGGGACGAAAAAATGTCAATATGTGTGAGTAAGAGAAGAGCAGACATGGATAAATCTGATGACGCAAGCAGAGATCGACCGATATATCGATTTACCAATATTTTTCCAGATATTTAAGCATTTTACCATAATCGGACATCGGTTTTGTAATATAGGATTCACCGATAAACGCTGCCATCTTGGGTGTTTTGAGAATTGCACACAGGATCGCCATTGCAGCGCATCTGAGGGGAGACGAGACAACAACAACGGCATGGTGCAGGTACTTGATTTGCTGTAGTTAGTAAACTTTATTTAACATAACAGCCATTTATGCACAAATTAGATGCATTACATAGATGCCTGATATGTAGTTTATGCAGCTTGGCTCAAATAGAAAGAGACCAACTCACGGAGTCATGTAAAACAATCCGTCAAGTCCTGTCCCAATAAAGACGTAACTTTGCCTGAATTAAATAATATGCAGCCATGAATGAGCGCATGTTGGAAATAAAAGCGCTGAATTTAATTCTCTCTCTGTTGTCTATGCTCATCGTTAGTCTCGTGAAGGAGTCACGTATAATCCGTCAAGATCCTCTCCCAATAAAGACGTAACTTTGCATCAGTTAAATAATATGCAGCCATGAATAAGCGCATGTTGGAAATAAAAGC
>NW_015623500.1:936344-942455 GCF_001515625.1 Sinocyclocheilus rhinocerous | reverse complement strand
TTTTTTTTTTATTGTTGTAATATGAAGATTAAATTTAACATGAAAAACTGCTAATTTTCAACACTTAAAAAAAAAAGAGATGACTGAAAAGAGGAAAAACAAAAGTGAAGTATGGCATGTTGTGTGTCACCGCAGTTAAATCGGTGTCTATCATGATAAAACCTTAATATCAAACCTATATAATGAGTTCAGAAATTTTTGAGAAATGCTTAATAAATGCACTGTAACTTAAATCCATTAGATTTTAGCAGACTAAATTTACTGTAGATTTAGTCGACTAAAACTAGACTAAAACTAAAAACAATTCAGATGACTAAAATATGACTAAAACTAAATGGCATTTTAGTCAAAAGTATGACTAGTATGACTTTAGTATTTTTAAGTATGATTTTGGAAAAGTATGACTAAAACGAAATCAAAATTTGCTGTCAAAATTAACACTGGTGTGTGTATATATATATATACACTACCAGTCAAAAGTTTTTCAACAGTAAGATTTTTTTTAGATCTTTTTTAGATTTTTTAAAGATCTGCTCACCAAGCCTGCATTTATTTGATCCAAAATACAGCAAAGGCAGTAATATTGTGAAATATTTTTTTCTATTTAAAATAAATGCTTCCTATTTTAATATATTTTAAAGTGTAATTAATCCTGGGATCAGAGCTACATTTTCAGCATCATTACTCCAGTTTTCAGTGTCGCATCATCCTTCAGAGATCATTCTAATATGCTGATTTGCATGGTACAAAAGATTTCTATTTCAGATAAATGCTGTTCTTCTGAACTGTCTATTCATCAAAGAGACCTGAAAAAATTCAGCTCAGCTGTTTTCAACATAATAATAATAAAAAATGTTTTTGAGCAGCAAATCAGAATATTAGAGTAATTTCTGAAGGATCATGTGACTGGAGTAAGGATGATAAAAATTCAGCTTTGAAATCACAGGATTAAATTATATTTAAAAATATATTCAAATAGAAAACAGTTATTTTAAATAGTAAAAATATTTCAAAATTTTACTGTATTTGCTGTACTTTGGATCAAATAAATGCAGGCTTGGTGAGCAGAAGAGACTTACTGTTCAAAAACGTTTGATTGGTAGTGTATATATCAGTAAGATATTTTTTATTGTATTAATTTTTAATAAATAAATATTAATTGAAAAATGTTAAATGTTAAAATGACCCTGCATGGTTTCTCTTATTCTAGGGGCAAATCCTTGACCAACATTGTTCCATCAGGAGCAGACTTTTTTGGTTTTTCTCACCCCACCATTCAGAACCTGATCCAGAGCTGTCCTGGGGCTCGCAAATGCAGCAAGTGAGTAGCAGCAATGTTGTAGTTATGCCATCAGTTAAGTCATGAAGTTACCAGAAAGGCAATTAAAGCTGCCTTAAAACTGCATGTCTGTATTTATGTATTTGTTATATGAGTCATGTTTCTCTGTCTCTGAAATGCAGTGGTTTTCCAAACTGTCCTGGAGCAGCCCAGCACTGTCTCCCTCATCTAACACACCCGAATCAACTCATTAGTAGAGACTTTAAGTCCAGAAGTGGGTCAGAATAGGTAAAGAGAGATGTGTGTCAGATGCACGTCATGTTCAGCAGCAGCTCTTAAAGGGATAGCAGCCAATAACCTAATAACCAGCTGCTGTAATGTCTGTTAATCAAAGATCAAAAGAAAAAAGAGGAAATCAATAAATTTGTCGCTTTAAAGATTCATATATATAATTTATAATTTAGTGTTTGATAACTCTATTCAATTTCTGTAGATATCCTACTTGCTGAAGGGCACAGGTAAATGTGACATTTATTATAATGAGTTTATGTGAAGATTGTTTACACTCCAAAGAGAAAGGAAAACTTGAAATCGCATCATATGACCCCTTTAAATTAGAAGTTATTAGTAGTCTATTAAATGTTAAAATTGATAGCTCTTGTAATGTTGAATGGCTAGTCAATGGTTAAATATTAGGTGAAAAAACTATTTCATAGAGACATCAGTAGTACTGGTATCAGTGATACTGGCCTTCAGTCATAAAGATGTCAATACAAATATTAAAAAACATGTATTTATGTTGTTTCTACATTAATTTAAAGATTGAATGTAAAATTATTGCTATGTAAAAGTAATCTTAAATTTTAACGTTAGGTGGGATTAATCGTGATTAATTTCAGAAAAAATGTGCGATTAATTAGTTAATTTTTTTTATCGATTGACAGCACTAATATATAGATAGATAGATAGATAGATAGATAGATATATAGATAAGCCTGTAACTGATGAAAATAACCGTCATTTTTACCCTTCCGGTCAAATTTTGCACTGAAAACATTGTTAACAGCTTTAACTTGTCAGTTCTGCCAAATGACCATGGTATAAGCGGGATAATGCATGGCTTCGCGTCGGGTGGTTCTTGGCCTCCACGTCGTGCATTAAAATCGTTTAATGCACAGCTAACCATGCATTATCCCTTATATGTATATATATATATATATATATATATATACACAGAAGTGAGTACACCCCTCACATTTTTTCTTTATGTAGAGCAACAATTCTTTTTTTCAGATCTTCAGAGAGTTCTGTGCCATGAGGTGCCATATTGAACTTCCAGTGACCAGTATGAGAGAGTGAGAGCGATAACACCAAATTTAACACACCTGCTCCCCATTCACACCTGAGACCTTGTAACACTAATGAGTCACAGGGAGAGAAAATGGCTAATTGGGCCAATTTTGGACATTTTCACTTAGGGGTGTACTCCCTTTTGTGGCCAGCGGTTTAGACATTAATGTCTGTGTGTTGAGTTATTTTGAGGGGACAGCAAATTTACACTGTTATACAAGCTGTACACTCACTACTTTACATTGTAGCAAAGTGTCATTTCTTGTTGTCACATGAAAAGGTATAATAAAATATTTACAAAAATGTGAGGGGTGTACTCACTTCTGTGAGATACTGTATATATGCACATATGTGTATATGTGTGTATATATAGGTTAAAAGCATCTGCAGATTTGCAAAAATGGAAAAACAATGTGCCTGGGGTACTTGATTCCAAGTGTCCTGAGAGGATGGGCAATGGAATTTATTTTATTCAATGTCCTAAACCCAACCAAAATAGAGCAGAATGTCCCTAAGCATTCAACCCCAATCCCAATAAAGATGAAAATGTTCGTTCTTTGGTTGTCTTACTCTCATTGAGTTACAGTTTTCATCTGCTCATGCAGAACATTAGCAAGGTATCTTTGGCTAAAACTTGCTAACGTTAAAGTTAGTGAGTCCATGCTGACGTTCAAACCTAAATTGCAAACTGTTCTCACGTAATGTACAGTGTAGGTCAAAAACAGATAAATGAAGGTCTACATTTCAATGCCTCTCCATATTACACTGGTTAAATGTAAATTAATTCATTTAATTTAATTAATTTAATAAATTCATTAATTTAAGTCATTGTGATCGTGACAACCGTAACACGAGGCTTCTTCCGTTTGCATTGTGATCTGTATTTTTACATATTTATTTTAAAATCTTTTATATATCCCTCCATGGCATATTTAAGTCCCCCTTGAATGACTCCGTTTGTTTATCTGAGTGAGTGACAGTAACTAAGGGGGGCGGGACTTACCAATAGGTCAATTGGGCTGGTTTTGTTTTGCAGACCTGGCAACCAGTGAAAAGCGAGAGAAGACTTTACATTGTGGTTTTGTTTGTTTATGCAGCAGTCTGTGGTGAGGCGGCTGCCACTTCAGCACATTCTCACTCCCCAACTCATCACACATTGACGCTTGGTCAGGACTCTTTGGCGTCACTTTTTGATGCACAGGGTCCCCCTTTAGTGTCAGTTTTCGACATGCAGTGTACTCTGTTGCTTTAAATAAGAAGCTTCGGTGTCAATATGCAGACACAAAGGGCATGAGAATTTTATGGCGATGATTAAATTATATATTGGGTAATAATTTTGCCACTTTTAAATATATGTTGGGATGTGATTTTTAATTTAAACAGTCACAACAAATTTATTTGCGTTATTTACACATTTTTTAACAATTAACCCAACCCCTACCCCCAAACCTAACCAATTGTCAATATAAAACATAGGATATAAAAGGCATACAGTCACAATTTATTCAAAAAGTATTAATATTCCAAGTCTTCCGAGGAAAAACAATAGATTTGTGAGATGAACAGGCTTGATCACTGTCTCCGTCCACCGTAAAGCTCAGATCATGTGTGCAGTCTGTTCACAAATTCAAAAATTGCTGCCAGAGGAAGCCTTTTGTTATTAAAGTTATGTTTGCTAGATCCCACCTCCTTGTTCCCAGAGTCTTGAGTCTTGGTTGAGACCCAGGGTTTGAAAACCTTTGTTTTAGATCATAACAATGTCCATAACAGTTTAGATCATAAATGTATTAATGACATAAGCGGGGCCACTGTGCAAAATGTCAATTGAGTATCATTTTGCCTCCCTACTTTAGTTATCAGTGGGTGCGTTTTGAGGTTTGTCGGCCTGGTGATGGGCAGGTGGCGCATGGACTTTCAGAAGATGATGCATCTGTGAACTTTGAGTCCTTTCAGCGAGTGCAAAGCTGTGAGGAGAGCCTGGCCAGTCAGAACCTTACAACAGAACACAGCAGCACAGGTCAGACAATTACCACAAACCACAACCAAACATTTTTGCATAATTATATTATTGCTGTTTCTCAAGTCATATTTATATAGTGCTTTATACAATACAGATTGTTTCAAAGCAGCTTCACATTAATAAACAGAAAAATTACAGTGTTGTTAATGTTGTAAAATTCATCAATTATGAAACCAGTTCATTTTCAGCTGTAAAGCTGCTCTACAGAAGACAATAGTGTCATTATTCAGATCAAATTATTTCAGTGTTGTTTCAGTTAAGTTCAGTAACTGTGTCATTGTTGCAAAGTTCATCAGTTATGAAACAAACTATTCAATTCAGCTATACGCACCTCTACAGAAGATAGTGGTGTCGTTATCCAGCTCAGTTCAGTTCAAATGTGCTCATTCAGGAATGCTGTTAAATCAAAATATTACTGAATATTAAAGGGGTCATATGATGCGATTTCAAGTTTTCCTTTCTCTTTGGAGTGTTACAAGCTGTTGGTGAATAGATAAGATTGAGATCCCTAAAGTTGAAATCCCTAAAGAAACCCAAAGAGATGTTCTTTATAAGAGTTAAGACTCGTCCACACCCTCCTAAAATGCCTCGTTTAAACACGCCCCCACATGTCTACGTCACTGTGTGGGAAGATTTGCATAACACCGCCCAAATGTTCACGCAAAGAAAGAAAGCGTAACTTATTCTCGCTGTAGTATTGTTGCCGCCCCCATGTCGTGGAGACGCTGTGTTTCGTTGTGAAAGCGAAACTACTTTGTTTGGCCTTCCAAAAGAGGACACAATTAGAAATCAATGGTTAAGTTGTATTTACAACACTGTTCTAGAACAGTTCAACCCAAATATTCAGATGTGTGCAACGCATTTTACGGAGGACAAGGACTGTTTCCTGGGAGAGTAGCCTACAATGCCAGTGTTCTGACAAATAATGCTGACTCACAGCCTGTAAGTACGTTTTCATATTTAAAGGATTTGCCACTGACGATTCAAACGTGAGTTTTGAGCAGTGTAGAGTAGCGCTTGTTGTTTGTCGTTTCTCCGATCACAAATGCAGACATGGTTTTATGTTTACGCGGCGCGATGCAACGCAACGCGTAAAAAGACAGTATAAGTAATTATAATCCGTAATTATGTCCCAACTGGATGCTACAAATGCCTCGTTTGTAATAGGTTTTATTGGTTTTGTCTCTTCGCTCCGGGACATGGCATCACAATATGGTAAGAGGAGTAACATTTCCGTCACACGCTTGAGGTATTCGGCCAATCACAATGCACTGGATCAGACCAATCAGAGCACACCTCGCTTTTCAGAACAATGAGCTTTGTAAAAATCTACGTGTTTCAGAAAGGTGGGGCATAGAGGAGAAACAATAATGTACAGCATGTGGAAAATAATGTGTTTTTTTTAACCTTAAACCGCATAAACACATTACACCAAATACACAAAATAATGTTAGTTTTAGCA
>NW_015623500.1:931266-932728 GCF_001515625.1 Sinocyclocheilus rhinocerous | reverse complement strand
TCGACATGTTTCAGAAAGGCGGGGCATAGAGGAGAAACAGTAATGTACAGTATGTGGAAAATAATGTGTTTTTTTAACCTTAAACCACATAAATACATTTCATTACACCAAATATGCAAAATAATGTTCTTTTTTAGCAGCATCATATGACCCCTTTAATTGGGTCATTCCGTGTCAACCAGAGGACCCTGGCTTAAATTTTCGATTTTGTTAATATTTTTTTTTTCTGAAGAAAGGTAAACATGTAGTGATAAAAGCCAAAATATTAAATGTCATGGATGAATAGTTATTGTGTAATCCATTATTTTGTAGAGGGGGTCAGAATGGCTATTTTCACCTGAGATTCAGAGCCAAATTACAGGGGGTTAAAAATGACTTCAGAAAGAAGACGGTATCATGATGTTATTTTTTCACATAGAGATTGGTATGTCTGTTAGTAAAATCTGTTGGCTTCAGCAATCTTTGTTGTATTATATGCCAATGGTGACCATTCAAACATGGGGAATATTATATAATATTCAACAATCTGAAAATGGAGCCTCATTGAGATTCCCATATCTCTGGGACTGAACAATGTAGGGTCTTGAAAATGAAGATTCCCAAAGAAAAGTTTATTAAGAACTAAAATCGAAAATCATATTGCGATATCTTTAATAATTCTTGAGTTGTAGGCACACAAACTTTGAAAAAATAATATTTATGGCACACAGGTATGTTCAGTGCAGCTGTTTTGACAAAAGGAAACGAGATACATCTTTAGTTTCAACATTATTTGATCTTCAGACATTCTTTAAAAGAAAAGTATCATATTTTTGCAACGTGACCCACATTTGGTTTTCAACCACTGAAAATGTGTACATTTTAACAGTTTACTCCTGGAGCCATATTGATAATCCAATATCTCTGGAACCAAACCATACAGGGCCTTAAAAATGAAGATGCCCAAAGGAAAGTTTCTTAAAGGTGCAATAGGTGATTGTCTTCAGAAACTTTTTTTGTTTTGCTGGTTGAAAGTCTCTTCATATCCCGATATCAATCATTAAGTTAAGTGGTCTAAATGTATTTAAATATTCTGTGGAAGGCGTAGGACCAAGAAATGTTCATCCAATCAAAATGCTCGGAACAAGACTTTCCTACCTGCCTGTCAACATATTAGGGGTGGAACGGTTCAACTTACTCACGGTTCGGTTTGTATCACGGTTTTAGAGTCGCGGTTTCTGTACGGTTCGGTATGTGCTATGTTTAGGGGGAAACTATACTGTCAAATAAAAATAAAGAAAATAAGAATAATCTAACTACAAGCAATAGCACAAATAAATACAATAGAGTAAAGATACAAATAAAATAAACAGTGATTTTCAGTTTTTTTTTTTAGGTAGGTCTAACATTAGTTTTTAGGTACAGAAATTGAATAAAGTAATGAAATGTAAAACAGCATTGCATATTTGACTGTATAAATTAA
>NW_015623500.1:923740-931096 GCF_001515625.1 Sinocyclocheilus rhinocerous | reverse complement strand
GTTCAGCCGGCTATGTCTGCTATAGGATACTTACCAAGACGGGCATTTTGACATAATTTTTGTGTGAATTTGTCCATTTAAACACAATACTTCAGAGAGAGCTTAATATTTGCGCGTGTTCTGAGGCGCGGGTTTGTGTGCTTCGGATGAGCGCACGCAATCTTCTCACTGCACGCGCGAGCTCGTGTCCTCTGGCTCTTAAATGTTTAAACTGGCAAAGCTTAAATGAGTTTAGTTTAAACACAGATATCAACGTGTGCTGTTCAGGTCTCACCTGTGCACGTGTGCTATCAGCACCCGGGTGATGACGGAATAAATGACTGCTCATATTCCAGCACACGGCATTCGCATTGAACAAGAGTGAATGGTTTGTCCACGTTTTTCATCGCTGTTGTTGTAATGTACTGGGAAGCCAGAATGCGCAACCATCAACAGAAACTAATGCACACACCACACAAACATCAGGCAGGTTCAGAGTCCTATTGTGCATCAGCACAGGCATTTATAAATCAGGACCCATTAGTACATGGCTGCAGTGATTGGCTAATTAGTATACAGACCAATAGGCAGCTAATTAAGAAAAAAACAGGACTAAACAAATGAAATTAAAGCATATTAGAAAAGTAAACAAAAAGAATATGTACAATGACAAATAAACGTCAATACATTGACAAAAAGAAAGAATCTTTGATACAAGTGCTATCAGGCTAAAGTTAGCATTTTCCAAGATCTCCTACTGCACCTTTAAGACCCAATATCTAAAAGCGCATTAAGATATCATTGATACTACTTGATTAAAAGACATGTAAGAAAAAAACTTGAAAAGTGCTGTTTCCCCGTTTTTGAATGGTCACCATTGGCACATAATACAACAAAGACTGCTAAAGTCAACAGATTTTACTAACAGACCTACCAATCTCTGTGTAAAAATAATATTATGATGCTGCCATCTTTCTGAAGTCCTTTTTACTCCCTTGTAATTGGGAAAATTGCTATTTTAACATCTAACATTTTAACATCTATTCTAACATCTCGTCTCACCTTCTGAGCTCGGCAGTGCTGCAGACCACTATAACTTCTCTCTCCAACACTTGAGCTTATTCAAACACCTTTGTCTGACAGTGAGCTCAACTAAGCATAGGTTTCAAACTGATTCATATTCAGATGGGTCCTGTTTATAGAAGTGCAACTAAAGATCTCAGATCTGCATAATGAAACAAATTATGCGGGTTAAACTGGATGCATTCCTGCATGCCGCAGTGTGGAGCCATTTTAGACTATTTTTTACATGATAAATAAGCAAAATCCTTGTTATGTCTGTTGTTATTCTTTGTACTGTTAATGTGTGTTATTAAAGCATGATTATAGTCTTTACTGTGAAATACTTCAGATAAAACAGACATAAAAATGGTGGACTAAATCAACCCTTAAGCTTTTAGTATTTTCAACTTGTTTTGCCAGTTCTGTAGAGCTCAAAGGCTCCTTCTGAAGCTACCCAATACAATAAGAAAAACCCTTACGGCTTTAATCTTTCATTATGTAGGTCATTCCATGTTTGTGATGAGAAGGCTTTGTACCTTGAGAACAGTTCTCCTCGAATAACACATTTCATAAAGAAATCTTGACATTACATCTATCTTGGTATTTGTAATGCAGTGTCATTCTTTGGTAAATGTGAGTAATATTTCAGAATATATTAAACTATTAAAGTTTCACACTCTGACAGACATGCTTTTATCTTGTGGGAATGAGAAGGAAATGTATTGTAATCTTTTAAGGTTAAAATACCTCAGCCAACCACTAAATGTCACTGTGGAGCCGTGAAATACAGATGCCTTCACGTCGTACTTATAACTGACAGTAACTACAGCACAAATGCTCACACATTAAATGCTTATTAAATAGTTAAATGTGCCTTATAAATCCATTTTCACAAAGTGTTCATATAGTGTGTTATGTCTGCATTGTTAGTGCATATATGCATTAGTTGTACGTTTTTGGCAGTTGCTTCACATCTTGCTGTTGTTTTCACAGCTTTGAATGCTACATTTTTTACTCACTCTTCGTATTTATAATGTTTTTTCCTGGTCTTATTGTCAATTATTCATCAGTACACATTGTCCCAAAGACAAAAATCATGCTCTGCCTCTGAGGACAATTTCTTTTTGGCTGACATCTTCCAGCCCTCTTATTTGTCTCAAATAACATTTCATGATGCATGAGATAAAGCTGCACCCTACCTTATTTTAAATTGAATATACTCTCTCTTACTCAGAAAGTGTCATGTTGTGGGACAATTAGTTGCATATGCTGCAGTGTCATTAGCAAAAGAAGAAAAAACTCTTTGAAAATCTGAATCAATTGAACAAATTGGTTTGTAAAACGATTCACTGTTGCGAAGCACTCAAAACACTGCATGCTGGCTGGACAAAATGGTGTAAATGCAGTGTGAACACAGCGCAAACGTGCATAAAACACCTTTTGGCTTTTACAACCCTATTATAAATGTTTTTATGAAAGTGTAATCTACTAAATGTAATCTTAAATACCATTAAATATGTAGTGCCTGTTTGATTTGTGTTCTTTTACTGATTTGTAGTGCTTGTTATGTGGGGTATGACTTTTTAGGCCAATTAGAAACAATTATCACTCTCCTTTGTCATTCTACATGCTTGTTTATTAAAATGAATAAATAGCCTATATTATAAAACTGACCAGAAATCAGTTCAAATCATATATTAATTAGACACTGATTCATACCAGATCAACACCCTCTAGTGACTAACCATCAAATAAAAAAAATTAAAAAGCTTCAAAAACAATGGACTGCTGTATGACTTGTTTTTGATTGTTTGTATTGTATTTAAGCTTCATAACTGATAAAAAAAAAAGTTCATTTGTAAAGATTATCATGAACAACATGTAATAAGCATGAACTTTTATTGGTCACAAAACTTAATTTCTGCAGTAATCTACATGCCACTGGGGAAAAAACTACTGGGTTTTTGTTACGCTATCAATGGAGCGTTCTATATGATATAATGAAGCCTTGTTTGCTGAAATCATGTGACTTGGCTAGTTTGGTATGGCCAGTATGATATATGACAATTATTCAAAACAAACAAAAAAAATGTGCAAAGGTTTCAAAGCTTCATTAAGCACTGTAACTGTTGCATTAAAAGTTGTTAGATTTAAAAAATGTGTCCAAACCCCCATTTGATTATGCTGTGCTCCATCTATCTGTTTTTGATTGAATGCAAGAACACAACCCCTTAGTGATTTTATGCCATGCCCCTTAGACGGGATGGATATATATATAGAGAGAGAGTGGTAGAGGTTAGAAAAAGCTAGAGTACAGTGTTTATGCTTGTTTATAGGCCTATATGTTTCTATGATCCTAAAATCTTCCTCATTGCTTTTCTGTTGTTGACCTAACGTGATACTTTCAGGGTTTGAAATGAACTTTACCGGTCTTTCAGAACTTATGCGCAACCAGATTTTCAAAATCACGGTTTAGATTTAAATATTTTTTTTATTATTAAGTCTGATTCTGAATCATTGAATGGCTTTCAGTTTTACAATAAATCATTGTTTGTGGATACAATGAAAATAAAATGGATATAAAAAACAAAATTCTCTGTGACTTCTCTTATAAAACAACATTTATTTTATTGTAATTTTCAAATATGGCTTATTCCAAAATGAATGTATAATGCCAAACACATTGAACAACATCAACTTACTGAACTCCGTGTATTGAAGCCTCTCCTTCACTTAAAAAACCCCACCTGTTTAAGAAGTGTCCTTGTCTCCTAGTGCTCCAGTCTCACACCGCAGATATCAAACAATGGATGCATCATTCTATACTCCTCTTCAAAGGCAATTGAGGATTTTGAACAGCTTTCGGAGTTGTATTGGGGTGATGCTGATGCAGGGTGGTCCATTGTTACATAGAAAAACATTTTAAAGATTGAAATTGAGATTTATAGATCATCCAAATGTTGAATAAATAAGCTTTCCATTGATGTATGGTTTGTTAAAGCTGCAGTCCGTAACTTTTTTTGTGTTCAAAATGTACAAAATTTATATAATAAGCGAGTACACCATGAATCCATTTTCCAAACCCGTGTTTTTGGCTTGTCCTGAATACAGTACACCTATAATAAGTGTTTACATTCGGACTATTTAGACTGGTTCGGGTAGGTACCGCTGCGGAGTAGCCCAGTACCTGCGTGATTCGCCATAGACATAAAACAGAGAAGTAGCTCCGGCTACAATGTTATTCCGCAAGACGCACGCAGTTCTGTTTATTAACCGCTAGAGCGCCAAAAGTTACGAACTGCAGCTTTAAATGATTAATGTAATGCAATTGAATGTGACATAAAAAAATTAAAAAAACATTTTCAGCGTGTTAAGCACAAGAGAGTGAATATCTTTAATTCTTGAAACATTCAATACTTTTTTTTTTTTTGTAGCCAAAGCATTCAGTTATGTATCTATGCAACTGACTTTCAAAAATAAATCCATGTTGAGAAATATTCACTGGAGTAAAAAAAATGTCTCAACTAGTAGGCCTACCTGTGATTGTTTTTGCGGCCACCCCAATCCTGGGCAAAATATTATTGCAGAATCACCTTTGTCCCAGATTTTTCTCCTAAAACAACTTTAAAATAAAAAAGAGAGACAACTGACAACGGTTGATATAGCCTACATTACGATAAAGCCATGATGTTGCTAACATAGTTAAGATAATTTGGTTTTAGGAGAATGTTCATATTGAAATCCCAGACTTTTGATTGACTGTCTTAGGTATCTATACAAATTTGAGCACAGATTTTAGAGCACAAATTTAAGATATTTGTGAGATCTCCTCTAAATGTGAGGTCGCACACGCTGGTCTTTTTCTCAGGAGAATCATCTGAGAAGCTGAAGAATTAAAAGTTCCGATTTGCTTTGCATTATAACTCATTGCTGAAACAACAGAAAGATTTCGCATTTGTGAACGCCGAAAAAACAAACCGTATTGAATAATTTTAGACTTTTAGATAGGCTTTGAAGACTTATAAAGACCAACCAACCACTACTCGCGACCAACGCGTGCGGTGTCTCTCATTGCGCGCGTGGCGGGGCGGGAACCGAGAGAGCGGGAGAGAAGAGACAAGGGGCACACCAACAGTCAATATATTTATATCAGATAAGAGGAGGTGAACCTTGTTGACTGCTATACAACATCAAACGCTCGTTTAAGTGGATTTTTAACCATTCATAACTGTTCGTTCCATCTCAAAACGCCAAAAAAATCCACTTAACAGACAACGACTTGAGGACCCTACAGTCGTGCGGATCGTGAAGCAGCGTGTGACCCACTGTTGCCCATTCACTTACAAGTACCCTTAAGGAGACGAGACGAGGTAGGGTATGAAGTCACTTATCCAACTAGGGCGTGTGCTGTTGTTTTATAGTCTTAGAGATGCTGCTTGATGTTTCCTCATTGTAAAGAAGGTATTTTGGAATGACGTGCGTCAAGCCTCGCTTTTACTCCAATAACATCATCAGTCTATGTAATGTAAACATTTAATAATGTCGACATTAATTTAATTAATTAATGTCGATTTTGTTTTGAGATGCATAATGTAGTTCACACATAGCATAAGTGAATTCGGAGTTTGTTGAACAAATGCAGTAGAATGACACAGCGCGCTGTTATTGTTGCGCGAGGGTGTGTCCGAGTTTCTTTGTGCGTTTTTGCCTCATTAAAGCGTTAAATTATTATTTACATAACCTCTATGCATTATTTGTGTTATGTTTTGGCATATTATTATCGGAGTGATTTATTTGTGTAATAATAATGAAAATGTGTGAAATTCTTCGTCTGGAATGAGAGGGGAAATTATGATGGCGCGCGAGCGGATTAGAGTTAAATTACTGAGAGGAAAATGTATCAGAGCGTGACAAAAAAAAATTGTGGGTAAATGAGCGTTTAGTATGCGTGCTGAAGGAAATCCACAGGTTGGGAGGGGTCCGATGATGACCACGACTGAGCTCCGCGCACAACAGGTAGCGCGTTATCTTCGGCACTGATCGATACGTTATAAACTGAGGGTGCAGAGTTAAAGTGCTCATTACGCGGCGCTCTCTGGAATACTTGATTCTGATTGGTCAATCGTTACATATTTCTCAGTAATGACTTTTATGACATATTTATTCCAAAGTCAAATCATATTATTGCAATTCATATCAAAATATCATGTCCATTTTTGGTAAGTAGTCGTGTAATAAGTGGGATAATGTACACAAACAAACCCCTTCAGGATGATACAAGACAATGTGATCATTATTATTTTGGGAAATGATTATCTAATTGTACTCGTCCCTTACAATGTATACATTTATTACTTGCATCTTATGTCCCGTGTTTATATGATTTTTATGACGCACTGTTATACACTGAATGCCATCGCGTTTCCAAATAATGGCTGCCAGAATGTCTAGGCAAGGAATTGTCCTGCCCTTTATCAAACAAAAATAGCTATCATTTTCAGTTTCTAGGTTGCCATCACTATCTCTTTCAAAACTACAACCAGCTTTATGTACTAATAATCGTAATCACCTGACGGATACAGTTGCCATAGCAATATTTCTGCACCCTAGTAGAGGCGCGTCTGGCAGCGCGCCAATGAAAGCTTTGTTGTCATGGATACAATTTACCCTCGTTGTGGTTGTGATGAAAGGCTGAAGGATCTCACCTTAAATAGTCAACGATGACCTGTTGTTCACAATGAAATGTTATTCAATAAACTGAAATCCTGGATCTGTCACAATCGATCTTCTGTATATAAATATATTGCTCTGCTGAAATATGGTATGGTGTATTGCTGGTGTATTAATCAGAAATAATATGAGCTTACCAAAAAGAAAAGAAAGAGTATATACAGTGCATCAATATTGTTTTGTAGTCTATTGTATAATAGCATTTTCTGTCATCAACACCCCCGCAGACATTTCAGCAGTTTACTTATGCTGTATCACATTATTTCCAAATGAAGGAGATGCAATTTAGTTGATCACAAAGAGGTCAGATATAATTTTAAATAAATAAATAAAAAAAACAGAGGGAGGGAAGGGAAACAGGCACACCATTCTAAACTCATGGCAAATACTGAAGTTTGTGCTGGATGTGAAATTATGATAGATACACTGTAAATAATAATAATAATAATAATAATAATAATAATAATAATAATAATAATAATAATAATAATAATAATAATAATAATAATAATAATAATAATAATAATAATAATAATAATAATAATAATAATAATAATAATAATAATAATAATAATAATAATAATA
>NW_015623500.1:917298-922510 GCF_001515625.1 Sinocyclocheilus rhinocerous | reverse complement strand
ATGCCGCAGTGTGGAGCCATTTTAGACTATTTTTTACATGATAAATAAGCAAAATCCTTGTTATGTCTGTTGTTATTCTTTGTACTGTTAATGTGTGTTATTAAAGCATGATTATAGTCTTTACTGTGAAATACTTCAGATAAAACAGACATAAAAATGGTGGACTAAATCAACCCTTAAGCTTTTAGTATTTTCAACTTGTTTTGCCAGTTCTGTAGAGCTCAAAGGCTCCTTCTGAAGCTACCCAATACAATAAGAAAAACCCTTACGGCTTTAATCTTTCATTATGTAGGTCATTCCATGTTTGTGATGAGAAGGCTTTGTACCTTGAGAACAGTTCTCCTCGAATAACACATTTCATAAAGAAATCTTGACATTACATCTATCTTGGTATTTGTAATGCAGTGTCATTCTTTGGTAAATGTGAGTAATATTTCAGAATATATTAAACTATTAAAGTTTCACACTCTGACAGACATGCTTTTATCTTGTGGGAATGAGAAGGAAATGTATTGTAATCTTTTAAGGTTAAAATACCTCAGCCAACCACTAAATGTCACTGTGGAGCCGTGAAATACAGATGCCTTCACGTCGTACTTATAACTGACAGTAACTACAGCACAAATGCTCACACATTAAATGCTTATTAAATAGTTAAATGTGCCTTATAAATCCATTTTCACAAAGTGTTCATATAGTGTGTTATGTCTGCATTGTTAGTGCATATATGCATTAGTTGTACGTTTTTGGCAGTTGCTTCACATCTTGCTGTTGTTTTCACAGCTTTGAATGCTACATTTTTTACTCACTCTTCGTATTTATAATGTTTTTTCCTGGTCTTATTGTCAATTATTCATCAGTACACATTGTCCCAAAGACAAAAATCATGCTCTGCCTCTGAGGACAATTTCTTTTTGGCTGACATCTTCCAGCCCTCTTATTTGTCTCAAATAACATTTCATGATGCATGAGATAAAGCTGCACCCTACCTTATTTTAAATTGAATATACTCTCTCTTACTCAGAAAGTGTCATGTTGTGGGACAATTAGTTGCATATGCTGCAGTGTCATTAGCAAAAGAAGAAAAAACTCTTTGAAAATCTGAATCAATTGAACAAATTGGTTTGTAAAACGATTCACTGTTGCGAAGCACTCAAAACACTGCATGCTGGCTGGACAAAATGGTGTAAATGCAGTGTGAACACAGCGCAAACGTGCATAAAACACCTTTTGGCTTTTACAACCCTATTATAAATGTTTTTATGAAAGTGTAATCTACTAAATGTAATCTTAAATACCATTAAATATGTAGTGCCTGTTTGATTTGTGTTCTTTTACTGATTTGTAGTGCTTGTTATGTGGGGTATGACTTTTTAGGCCAATTAGAAACAATTATCACTCTCCTTTGTCATTCTACATGCTTGTTTATTAAAATGAATAAATAGCCTATATTATAAAACTGACCAGAAATCAGTTCAAATCATATATTAATTAGACACTGATTCATACCAGATCAACACCCTCTAGTGACTAACCATCAAATAAAAAAAATTAAAAAGCTTCAAAAACAATGGACTGCTGTATGACTTGTTTTTGATTGTTTGTATTGTATTTAAGCTTCATAACTGATAAAAAAAAAAGTTCATTTGTAAAGATTATCATGAACAACATGTAATAAGCATGAACTTTTATTGGTCACAAAACTTAATTTCTGCAGTAATCTACATGCCACTGGGGAAAAAACTACTGGGTTTTTGTTACGCTATCAATGGAGCGTTCTATATGATATAATGAAGCCTTGTTTGCTGAAATCATGTGACTTGGCTAGTTTGGTATGGCCAGTATGATATATGACAATTATTCAAAACAAACAAAAAAAATGTGCAAAGGTTTCAAAGCTTCATTAAGCACTGTAACTGTTGCATTAAAAGTTGTTAGATTTAAAAAATGTGTCCAAACCCCCATTTGATTATGCTGTGCTCCATCTATCTGTTTTTGATTGAATGCAAGAACACAACCCCTTAGTGATTTTATGCCATGCCCCTTAGACGGGATGGATATATATAGAGAGAGAGAGTGGTAGAGGTTAGAAAAAGCTAGAGTACAGTGTTTATGCTTGTTTATAGGCCTATATGTTTCTATGATCCTAAAATCTTCCTCATTGCTTTTCTGTTGTTGACCTAACGTGATACTTTCAGGGTTTGAAATGAACTTTACCGGTCTTTCAGAACTTATGCGCAACCAGATTTTCAAAATCACGGTTTAGATTTAAATATTTTTTTTATTATTAAGTCTGATTCTGAATCATTGAATGGCTTTCAGTTTTACAATAAATCATTGTTTGTGGATACAATGAAAATAAAATGGATATAAAAAACAAAATTCTCTGTGACTTCTCTTATAAAACAACATTTATTTTATTGTAATTTTCAAATATGGCTTATTCCAAAATGAATGTATAATGCCAAACACATTGAACAACATCAACTTACTGAACTCCGTGTATTGAAGCCTCTCCTTCACTTAAAAAACCCCACCTGTTTAAGAAGTGTCCTTGTCTCCTAGTGCTCCAGTCTCACACCGCAGATATCAAACAATGGATGCATCATTCTATACTCCTCTTCAAAGGCAATTGAGGATTTTGAACAGCTTTCGGAGTTGTATTGGGGTGATGCTGATGCAGGGTGGTCCATTGTTACATAGAAAAACATTTTAAAGATTGAAATTGAGATTTATAGATCATCCAAATGTTGAATAAATAAGCTTTCCATTGATGTATGGTTTGTTAAAGCTGCAGTCCGTAACTTTTTTTGTGTTCAAAATGTACAAAATTTATATAATAAGCGAGTACACCATGAATCCATTTTCCAAACCCGTGTTTTTGGCTTGTCCTGAATACAGTACACCTATAATAAGTGTTTACATTCGGACTATTTAGACTGGTTCGGGTAGGTACCGCTGCGGAGTAGCCCAGTACCTGCGTGATTCGCCATAGACATAAACAGAGAGAAGTAGCTCCGGCTACAGTGTTCTTCCGCAAGACGCACGCAGTTCTGTTTATTAACCGCTAGAGCGCCAAAAGTTACGGACTACAGCTTTAGGATAGGACAATATTTGGCCGAGATACAACTATTTGAAAATCTGGAATGTGAGGGTGAAAAATAATCAAACTATTGAGAAAATCGCATTTGAAGTTGTCCAAATGAAGTTCTTAGCAGTGCATATTACTAATCAAAAATTAAGTTTTGATATATTTACAGTAGGAAATTTACAAAATATCTTCATGGAACATGATCTTTACTTAATATGCTAATGATTTTTGGCATAAAAGAAAAATCGATCATTTTGACCCATACAATGTATTTGTTGGCTATTGCTACAAATATACCTGTGCTACTTATGACTGGTTTTGTGCTCCAGGGTCACATTTATGCTTTGTTATGCTGATGTTGGAAGCTCCTGGTTGGAAGACATAATTTATGAATCATAACCCACTAAACTGGCTAGAGTGTTCGGTTGGTTTTCACCTGCATTTGTTTATTTCAGATTCTGGATACTATTCTGTCAGATTCTGCTATTCTGCTTTTGTCACTGTGGTTTGCCACATCGTTGTCTCTTAAGGGCACCTAACCGAACACCCCGTGTCACTGTGACCTCACCCTGTTAAAGACAATTGACAGCTAAGACAGGAAAAAGACTAATTCAGATGCTGACCTGCTGGTCTTGAGTACAATATGCAGTCAATGAGGGGAGGGGCTGGGTATCCTGAGACACAGCAGGTGTGGAGGGAGGGGGTCCCTGCTTCATCACTGTCAGTGTGTGGATGACTTTGTGCTCATTTATGTGTTTTAAGAGAACTGAACTTCCTACATTTCCTCACGGACGGGCGGGAACAGGAAGGCAGTAGTTATATCCGCCCATTCCCTGTCTGTAAGAGGTCAAAGTTCGCATTTGTCATACCCACGAGTCTGGCACTCTCACTCTCTGCTGACCTCTGACTCACTTTCACTATATGCTAATATAATACACATTAGTACACACTTTATGTCTGTATGCTTTTCACCTAGGCGAGTAGTGAGGTTAGCGAATTGCTAGTTTGGACCAATTCGCTAAAACAAATGCATAAATACGTAGTGATTGTTTTTTTTAACCGTTTCACAAAGTG
This sequence comes from Sinocyclocheilus rhinocerous, assembly GCF_001515625.1. Taxonomy (NCBI): domain Eukaryota; kingdom Metazoa; phylum Chordata; class Actinopteri; order Cypriniformes; family Cyprinidae; genus Sinocyclocheilus; species Sinocyclocheilus rhinocerous. The sequence continues at coordinate 918,345 of NW_015623500.1, read as the reverse complement.
TTAGACCATTTTACTGTTTACTTAGTTTAGTGATAAAATTGAGTATGATAATTAAAAAGAGAAACATGAAAATAAAATCTAAAATCACTAGTTTAAAGTGATAAGTGATAGTGTATAACTATATTTAAGTATTATTTTGGAGTTCTGTTGAAACTAAATATTTGTGCTTTTACTTATTTACATTTGCAAGGAAATAACTTTTTACTACAATTTCATGTAGATTTAAAAAATAACAAGTATATAAGTCATCATGATTTAAATCTTTCTGTGATTTCAACATTTTCTTTGATATTAAAAGATTGTTTTATTTTATTTAAACAGGCAATTTATTTAAACTTTTTTTAGTTTAAATACTGAGAATTTATTTATTTATTTAGATATATAGGTAGATTGTAAAATTAAATGTTTTTTTCGTTTTTATTTTGGCTTAGATACTTAAACTTTAAATTGAGTCAAAATGTTTAAAGGGGTCATGTGATGTGATTTAAATTTTTCCTTTCTCTTTGGAGTTTTACAAGCTCTTGGTGCATAAAGAAGATCTGTAAAGTTGCAAAGACTAAAGTCTCAAATCCAAAGAGATATTCTTTATAAAAGTTAAGAGTCAGCCACACCTACCTAAAACGGCTCGTTCTAACACGCCCCCACATGTCTACATCACGATGTGGGAAGATTTGCATAACGCCACCCAAATGTTCACGCAAAGAAAGAAGGCATAACTTTTATTCTCGCTGTAGTATTGTTGTTGCCGGCATGTCGTGAAGACGCTGTGTGTTTCGTTGTGAAAGCGAAACTACTTTGTTTGGCCTTCCAAAAGAGGACGATATCCGCTTCGTCATGCCTAGAGCTGATCCGTGCTGATGGCTGAGGAAATACTTCAACTTCGCGCTGTGGATCGCCGGATCGGCTTTCACCGTGGACGAAGCGGAGTCCAGCCCGGAGTCGTCACATGTGGTTGCCGCAAGCCAACTGGCCGCTCCTTCGTTGAATCCGCCTGCCCGTTCTCAAGCCCGTCCGCCTCTGCTCACTCTAGCCCGCCGTGTGTGACGC